>NC_045426.1:377399137-377699137 GCF_902635505.1 Sarcophilus harrisii | reverse complement strand
CATAATCTTGTATGTGTTCTCTAAGACTTCTAGCTTCAGTTCTTGGTCCCTGTCACCTGATACTCCTAAATTCTGACCCAATTTAACTGCCTGGGTCTGCAAGAGGCAGCAAGGTGACAGACTAATGAACTTTTAATCAGGAGAAATTCCCATGCTAATACTGCCTCTGACCTTCATTGTGATAACTATATGGAAATAGATAAATCACAACATTATAAAAGGAAAGAAAAAGAGAACACAATTATAATGATTAAGAAGGTTGGTCCTAGAGATGACTTGATAAAGACATTTCTTTGCAGAGGAAGGGGAATATGGTTGTGTAATATTGTAAATAGTGCAGACTCAATTGAAGCATTGATTGATTAAATAAAACATTCCAAATTAAAGGTGATATAGAAACAAAATATATCAATAATTTTTATTAGTGTAGTGAAATAACAGATCCCCGCAGCCCAAATAAAGAAGGCAATGGTAACAACATATCTGAGCTTCATTTTCTTCAACTAGTAAATAGAGACAATAATAGCTGTAGCACCTTCTTTATACGGTTGCGGTAAGGACCCAGAAAAATAATGTATTCAAATTGTTTGTAAACTTCAAAATCCTCATTATAAGTTGCCTAGTCCTCCCAGTCTATGTCTGTATTCTAGACTGTTTCCTCACCAGAACTGACATTATCTATGTGCCTATTTTCCATATAAATGGACTCCTCTATTACAGCTTTGACAATGGATACCATCAGACTTTGTCTGCCCAGACTTGCCTCACTCCAATGCTTCCCAATGCTCACAGGAGTGAAGATAGCAGTCTACTGGTATGATCTAAAGAACCAGGATGAATGTCAGCCTGGTGCTTTAGAGCCTTGAGGGAGATAGCTCCTGTATATGGCCTTGTTTTGATTATCTCATCAAATGACAAGAGCCTGTTAAGCTTTTGATCCTTTTTAAAAAAAGTTATTTCAGTCTCCATTCTGAGGATGTCTCTCCCTCCCCTTCTCTCAAAAGAAATTGCATACACAGACACACACACACACACACACACACACACACACACACACACAGCAGTGAAAACCTCTGGTTGGCAGGCAAAGTTTCCTCTCACCTTCCCAGTAGGTACAACGTATATGTGCCAGTGGCATTCACACCGACCCAGCAGGTCATCCACAGGGATCAAAGGCAGAGTCAAAAGAGGCAGAGACAGCAACAGTCCCATTCGGATGCCTTTGCAGTTTGGGGTCATTTATCGTTTCATCTTGCTGCAGCTCCCAGTGCACAAATAGACCCAGAGCAGCGGGGATTTCAGTTCTGACTCTTATCCCCCTGTTGCTTTCATTCCCCTTTATGGGCTGCCTGAAATGTGGCCTGTCAGGAAAAGTGGACAAATTGGCTGTTAGGAAAGAAAAACCCAACCCAACTTTGGCTCTAACTCTGGTGAGGAACCTGATTCATTAACCTCAATGACTAAAATAACCTCTTTTGTATCTGTTCTCTTTCCACCCTGTTGCAGCCCCACTCCATTTGTTCTCATCTTTCATCAGACTTGCCCGATTTTATTCCTACCTGCATTGGGGAAAGAATCTCAAAGATACCCATTCTCAGACATGTCTCAGCCATATCCCCTTAAATATCAAAGGAACCCGTTTGAGCTCAGCTACACTGTATATCAAGAGACTGGGTTCTCAGGTCCTTATTTGAACTTTCTGAGGTTCATCCTCCACCAGCTCAAGTTCAGTCATTTTGATGTTTTGGCTTTGAGTTTGGTGTTTAAAGTGCTATGAAATAAACATCAATACAATGCCATTCTTGTTTCATTTGAACTGTTTAGCCCTTGAGGGCAGACTCCAGCAAATCCAGAGACTCCAGTTTCCCCGATTACTGAACTTTAAAGAAGAACTGAAGTTATGAATTGAGGGACTCCCACTTACAAAAACGGCTTCTAACTTGAAGTAAACAGACCAAGCTGCTCTTTGGTTGCTCCCAGAGACTTCTCTTGTTAAAAGTTTACCCCATTTGAAGTCAGTTTATAACCTGTCTTTATTCTTCCAGAATTACTGGTTGCCATAGTTACAGCGGGCTTCTGGAAATGAACTTCATAATTGCTGCATATTGCATATAAACAGCTGGATTCCCTCTTTCAATTTCATTCTGAAACAATGAAGGCCCAAGAAAATGGTATCATATTTGAATCATTGACATGTTAAAGACCATTATACCAGGAGCAAAGCATCATGAAGTGGAGAACTTGGAGAAAAAATAACAATGAAATTCTCCAGGCTCTCTATATGTGTATGAATGTATATATGCATTTGTGGGTATATAGGTACATATATGTGTCTCTGTGTGGGCAAGTATAGGCATATATAGAATCAAAGAATGCTGGAACTAGAAAGAATTTTAGAGATCATCTTGCCCAGCCTCATCCTTTTACAAATGAAGAAAATGAAAGCCCAGAAATATTAGGTAAGTTTTCCAAGGTCACACAGGAAAACAAAAAAGACAAAGTTGCATAGCTGGGACTTGGAGAGACAGGTGTGGTATAATGGAAATCACAATGAAAATAAGTTTCTAGTTTCAATTCTTCCATTAAGTAACTATGTGACACTAGGTAAGTCATTTCTGGTTGTCATTTTCCTCATACATAAAGTGAAAGGTTTGATTGAATGATCAATTAAAATCTCTCCCAGGTCTTTTATAAGTTTAACTCCAAATTAATTCAAGCATATGGTTATCTCTCTATCTATCTGTCTGTCTATCTATCCTTGGAACTGGTTATGTTTCTAAATAATTATCTCATTTTGCCCTGTCATAGATACCCATGTAACATTCCTATAGTCCTGAGTTCTTGAATATAAAATTACAAATGTCTCAATATAAGATAGTTATATAGGAAATAGAGCATATCATCAGTTATTAACAGCTCAGAGTAAATGATCACAATTACATAATCTTAAAGTTCACAGAGAACTGAGAAAATGTATAGTATACCATATAGATTTAGCATAGCTCCTGTCCCTTGAATAAGGACCTTAGGGTTTAGTGTATTAGATTAACATAATTCTTTATTTACTTATTGAGAGATTTTCTGTAGTATATACTATGGAGTATGCATCTTTAAGACAAGAGGGTCAGAATGGACAGTATGAATGGGTTTAGGGGATGGAAACTGGGAAAAAATGTTGGAAGGGAAGAGAGGTATCCAAAATTGATTTGGTAGGACCCAAGAGAAATTTGACCACAGTGTTGCCAAGGATATTAATAAGAAAACACTTACATACATTGTTTATCTTTTTATCTCCATGGGATACTTCCCAAATGTTATCAAGGAAGGATGGTTTAGGCTTTTCCTCATGACTTACATTTTTAAGATATTTCTCTAGTCCATTTACCTTTTCACTCCCTGTTACTCAAGGATACTATACTCTCTTCTTGCCCAGGGAATGTGTTACATGATTTCATGTAATTTTCATGATCTTATTGAATGGGAAGAAATATCCCTACCCCCACTTTACAGATGTAGAAAATAAGGTTTTGAAAGATTGAAGAACATAATCCAGATTCAAGTTCATTCTAATATACCCAACTGCCACATTGTGTAGGAAATAATGATTTTCACTAAAAACCTAAAAATGAACAACCACCTGGCAGCTTCTTTATCAAGAACTGTTTCCTTTTCCTATCTGGAGCTCCTTTTTTGTATCATTCTTTTTCAAGTTATAAAACTGCAAAGGCAAAGCCTTACCATTCTCCCTTGCTGAACAACCCTCTCCCCTTACCCCCATTACAGTGAATCTTTCACAAGGTGATCCTGTTGTGAATTATAATGTATAATTAAGGGAGAAGTTTTTTTTTCCCTTGTTCTTTGGAATTTTTTTTCTTGAGCCAGAAAATTATTATGGGCTCACAGGTGCTGGGAAGGGATGATAACTTTCCATCCAAAAAATCCTTCTGATTTCTTTCTTATATCCTTCTCTTTAGCTCTATAATGAAGGAGGAAAAAATGCATCCTAAATTATATTCCTTTTACCTTAAAAATATCTCCATACTGTTTCTCCACTACCCATCTTGAAATGTGAGCTATGGCTAAAAACTTCAACCCAACCCCCAGCTCTTATCTTTGTAAGTAATGAAATACAGTCATACAAAAAGATAGAGAAAGAGCTTCATTTGTAGGAGACTGTTGCATAAGAACCATGAGCTAGTTGATATATGTATGTGTAGATAGATATATATATATATATATATATCCAATAAGGATTAGTGTTACTGTTGTACAAAGAGAGTTGAGTGACTTGTCCAGTTCATACAACTGGTAAAAGTCTGAGGCCAGAAAAATGACTTCCTGACTCCAGGTGCAGCATTCTATATACTTGTAACACCTAGCTTTCTCCCATAAGGGTAAGTATAGAGTAAATAGGATCAAAGATCTAGAGCCATTAAATGATTGCTGATTGACTGATAGTTCTAAATATGCATTTCTAGAAAAATGAGAATAATTGTTTTTGTTGTTTTTTTTTTTTTTTTTAACACTAGTACCAGTAATGTCACTGGTCACAGTATTACTGCAATAGGTTTAGTAATAGAAGTGTACACACATGAACGAAACTTGGCATTTGTAGAGTTTTCATATCTTTCCAGTATATAATTTGAATTTATTATGCATTACCTTATTCATCAATTGTAATTTCACAAGTGAAGAAAGAGAGGATCTCCTTATTTTAATGAATTATCTGAGGCCATACTTTGAATTTAAAATGTCCACAGTTAAAAGTACTTTAAAGAGTGTATCATCCAACCATCTCATTTTATAAATGAAGAAACTGAGGCAAAGTTAGAAAAAGCAAATTGCTCTAAATGATACAGGATTTTATATGCTCCAGCATACCAAATTTGATTCTATATCCAATATTCAGCACATATACCTTCATATAATCATCTTTGAGATAAAGAAAAGAAGAAATAAAATTTTTTCTGCCTCATGAATTAAAGAAGGGGAGACTACTGGCTACAAAAGAAAATATAAACAAATGTTTGATAACCAAGTATACCTCAATCAGGGAAGTGATCAAAAGTGTATATGAGTAAATCAGGAAAAGCTTCTTGGAGAAAGTGAAATTATGACATGAAATAATTAAGAATTTTCAGATAGGTATGTTGGGAGGATAGGAGAAGAGGAAGGAAATCTTATAGAGAAAGCATTCTGAACCAGTAGTGAGTAAGGGAATAGTAAAGAACACAGTGAAGAATAGTAGAGGAAATAGTAGAGGATACTGGCTGAACTGTTGGAGAACAATGGAGGATCAAATAGCAATGGTTGAATGTGGTTTTTTGATGAAACACCCTGAATTTCAGGTTGAGAACTTTAGATTTGTTGGCACTAGGTATTTGGTGTATGAAAATAGAACAACTGGACATCAAAGGAACTGAGTTTGAATTCCCTTTCTACAATATGTGTCATCTTGGACAAGCCAGGTAACCTGTCTAGGGCTTACTTTTCTCAACTTATAAAATAGAAGTTGAGTCTGATTGACATATAAAGTTACTTCAAATATGAAATCTCAGATTCTATGACCTGTTGAACATATCTTCAGCTTCCAGGGTCTGTAGCAATCTGGCTCAAAGTTTTCAGGTTGCTGGAACAGTTGTAACCCAAATACTGATCTGCTAAAAAGCAAAAACAAACATCAACAACAAAAACCTTTGAACCATGTTTCATATCTTAGTTTCCTCCCTAGGATAAAGGCAATATATGACCTTTTACTCAATCTCCAACAAAAGTGATTTCCTTTTGCCTAAAGAAAAGCAAACCTATTTTTTAACTCAAAGAAAGAAGGAAAGGGGCAATTCAGAATTTGGTTAGAATCATTGGTATAGACATTAAATTCAGCATGGTGTCTCTTGACCCAAGGCTAGAAGGAAATGAATCTGCAGGATTCAGAAACAAAGTAAAACCAAACAAACAAGTGTATAGGGTAGGGATGCTTTTGATGACCATAGGGAGAAAAAGTGATACCCAAGTCATTTTGCTTAATTGTCTTTGTTACAAGAGCAAATACATTATTTTCCCTTTAGAGAATAGGAAGTATTTACAGAAATGATCGTGGCATAAACACAGAAGGTATCATGTAACATTTCTGAAAGAAAGAAAAAGAAAAGTATCAGCACCATGGAGAGATGCCTCCCTACTCTTGAAGCTCTTGAAATTTAAGCCATCACTATGTTAGTTCTTGTAAAAAGGAAAAGAGAAGAAAGGAGATAAACTCATCAAATACACACGAAAAGTGGGGTAGGTGGGGAATAGGTAGCACAATAAAGATTCTGATAGATTTATGGAAAACTTGCTAAGGTGTATTGTGTAAAGATATTGTGTTAAACATGGGATAAATATGCAGGCTTCCTTTGCAGCTGTTTGCTTGTTTTCAGATCAGAGACTTTTTTGTCTGGAGCTAATTCAGAAGAATGTTAGTGAGTACACAATAGGGGCATGGAACAAGACTTCCTGAACCAGATTTCTCCTCTTTCTTCTCTATGCCTTACCTTACATAATCCTCACTTAGGGTTGTCATTCCTGCCTGCAGCTGTGCCCTCCAGAACAATCTCAGCTGGCTCGGTGACATTTTAATAATAATACTTTGTACTTATACAGCACCTGTCATCCAATGATCTCAAAGTACTTCCCCAGAGATTAACTCATTAATCCTCACAAGGTTAAGTGATTCCCTCAAGGTCAGGGAGACAGAGAATGTCAGAGGCAGGCGCGGGAACCTAGCACCGTCTCTCTCTTCCTGGCAGAGAGGACTGTATATTTAGAACTTGCAGGGTCTCCACCACATCTCTCTGAGCCACTTATTCCAAAATGTCTGGTGTTTAAATAACTCTTTTATGTACAATGACAATCTTCTCTGTTTTCAATGATATTTTGTTGTTGCTGTTATTTTTTGATGTTGTTGGAATGAAACTGTGGAATGATAGAAAGATCACTTTTCAACTACTCGGGAGATCTGAATTTCATTAACATCTCAGACATTTATAAGCTGTGTGACCTTAAGTAAATGACTTTACTTCTCACAACCTCAGGTTCCCATTTTGTCAAATGGAAATCTGCAATAACTTATACTATTTACTGCATAGAGGTGCTGTGAAGAAGATCCTTTTCAAACTAAAAGGCACCCTGTAATTGTGGATACTTATTATTGTTAAATTATGTGTTAAGCATTTTGGGTTATAAAGGAGGAAAAGGAACCAATTTTTTTTGTCATATAGTAGGAACAAGTTAGCAGCACTCAGAGCACTTGAGAAAATCATGATTGGTTGTGTATATAGCTGATCAGTCCTGGGGAGGATATAGAGCACTTCTACTCCCTTCTCCTTCTATCTCTTGCACATCCAAACCACAGTAAGGAAAATGAAATGCAAGGGTCAAATATGAAAGAAAGGAGACAACACTTGAAAGATAGATAATGGTATCTTAAATTTGCATAGCACTTATGACTTTTTTGTAGTTCTTTCCTATGTTTTCATTTGATTCTTAAATAGCTTTGTGAGTCAGATGCAATAGATACTATAGTTCCCATATAACCTTTAGGGTAACTGAGGCATGAGCTAGCTAAGTCATTGCCACATGTCTAAAAGATGATAGAACCTAGACTCAAACCTATTTTCTATCTTTGAATATTTAAGCATGTTATTCTATATCTCTGATCCTCTGTTTCTATTTGTAAAGAGATTAGACTATATGGACTCTTAAGTTCCCTTCTAACTCTAAATCTTAAAACCTGTCTCCAAGCCTAGATCTCTTCCCACTTTAGTACAGATGTTTTTTTAATTCAATAGTAAGTTCTTTGAAAGAAGTTTTCTCCTTTTATATCCTTCACAGATCTGACAATTCCCAGTCCATTACAGTGGTAAATATAGTCTTACTAAATTGAATTAAATTAATTTCACTGTACATAGGACTCAACCTCATCAAGGACTCTCCTCCTATGCAAATGTTGATATTTTTCAGTCTTTTTCTCTTCGTTGTTTCAATCAATATATCTATGTTTTGATAACATTGATTTTTTTTTAATTTTTTTTTTATTTAATAGCATTTTATTTACAGGATATATGCATGGGTAACTTTACAGCATTAACAACTGCCAAACCTCTTGTTCCAATTTTTCACCTCTACCCCCATTCTCCCTAGATGGCAGGATTACCAGTAGATGTTAAATATATTAAAATATAAATTAGATACACATAAGTATACATGACAAAAGTTATTTTGCTATACAAAAAGAATCAGACTCTGAAATATTGTACAATTAGCTTGTGAAGGAAATCAAAAATGTAGGTGTGCATAAATATAGGGATTGGGAATTCAATGTAATGGTTTTTAGTCATCTCTCAGAGTTCTTTTTCTGGGCATAGCTGGTTCAGTTCATTACTGCTCCATTAGAAATGATTTGGTTGATCTTGTTGCTGAGGATGGCCTGGTCCATCAGAACTGGTCATCATATAGTATTGTTGTTGAAGTATATAATGGATCTCCTGGTCCTGCTCATTTCTACTCAGCATCAGTTCGTGTAAGTCTCTCCAGGCCTTTCTGAAATTATCCTGTTGGTCATTTCTAAGAACAGTAATATTCCATAATATTCATATACCACAATTTATTCAGCATATCTCCAACTGATGGACATCCATTCAGTTTCCAGTTTTTAGCACTACAAAAAGGGCTGCACAAACATTTGTGCACATACAGGTCCTTTCCTTCTTTATAATCTCTTTGGGATATAATCCCAGTAGTAACACTGGATCAAGGTATGCACAGTTTGATAACTTTTTTGAGCATAGTTCCAAACTACTTCTCCAAAATGGTTGGATTCGTTCACAACTCCACCAACAATGCATCAATGTCCCAGTTTTCCGCATCCTCCAACAATCATCATATTTTTCCTGTCATCTTAGCCAATCTGACAGGTGTGTAGTGGTATCTTAGAGTTGTCTTAATTTGCATTTCTCTGATTAATAATGACTTGTAGCATCTTTTCATATGACTAGAAATAGTTTCAATTTCTTCATCTGAGAATTGTCTGTTCATATTCTTTGACCATTTTTCAATTGGAGAATGGCTTGATTTCTTATAAATTAGAGTTAATTCTCTCTATATTTTGGAAATGAAGCCTTTATCAGAACCTTTGACTGTAAAAATATTTTCCCAGTTTATTGCTTCCCTTCTAATCTTGTCTGCATTAGTTTTGTTTGTACAAAACTTTTCAGTTTGTATAATCGAAATTTTCTATTTTGTGATCAGTAATGATCTCTAATTCTGCTTTGGTCATAAAACCTTCCCTTCCATCAGGTCTGAGATGTAAACTATCCTATGTTCCTCTAATTTATTAATGATTTCATTCTTTATGCCTAGGTCATGAACCCATTTTGACCTTTATCTTGGTGCAGGCGTTAAGTATGGATCAATGCTCTAGTTTCTGCCATATTAGTTTCCAATTTTCCCAGCAATTTTATCAAATAGTAAGTTCTTATCCAAAAGCTGGATCTTTTGGGTTTGTCAAAGACTAGGTTGCTATATTTGTTGACTGTTTTATCCCTTGAACCTACTCTATTCCACTGATCAACTAATTATTCCTTAGCCAATACAAATAGTTTTGGTAACTGCTGCTCTATAATATAATTTTAGATCTGGTACAGCTAAGCCATTATCATCTGATTTTTTTTTCATTAATTCCCTTGAAATTTTGACCTTTGTTTTTCCATATGAACTTTGTTGTTATTTTTCTAGGTCATTAAAATAGTTTTTGGGGAGTCTGATTGGTATAGCGCAATAAATAGATTAGTTTAGTAATATTGTCATCTTTATTATATTTGTCGCCCTATCCAAGAGCATTTAATATTTTCCAATTGGTTAGATCAGACTTAATTTTGTGAAAAGTGGTCTGTAATTTTCTCATAAAGTTTGATTTTCCTTGGCAGATAGATTCCTAAATATTTTATATTATCAGTAGTTACTTTAAATGGAATTTCTCTTGTAACTCTGACTGTTGGATTTTGTTAGTGATATATAAGAATGCTGATGACTTATGTGGGTTTATTTTATAACCAGCAACTTTGCTAAAGTTGTGGATTATTTCTAAAACTTTTAGCAGAATCTCTGTTCTCTAAGTATACCATCATGTCATGGCAAAGAGTGATAATTTGGCTTCCTCATTGCCTATTCTTATTCCTTTAATCTTTTCTCAGCTCTTATTGCTATAGCTAGCGTTTCTAATACAATATTAAATAGTAAGTGATAGTGGGCAACCTTGTTTCACTCAGATCTTATTGGGAATGGTTGCAGTTTGTTCCATTACATATGATGCTTACTGGATGGTTTTAAATAGATGCTGCTGATTATTTTAAGGTAAAGTCCATTTATTCCTATACTCTCAAGTGTTTTTAATAGGAATGGATGTTGGATTTTATCAAATGCTTTTCTGCATCTATTGAGATGATCATATGGTTTTGTTAATTTGTAATTTGGCAATTATATTGATAGGTTTTCCTAATATTGAACTAGCCCTGCATTCCTGGTATAAATCCTACTTGATCATAGTGTATTATCTTGAGATGATTTTCTGTAGTCTTTTGCTAATATCTTATTTAAGATTTTAGCATCAATATTCATTAGGGAGATTGGTCTATAATTTTCTTTCTCTGTTTTCAGTTTACCTGGTTTAGGGTATCAGTACATGTTCAGTTATCAGAAGGAATTTGGTAGGACTCCTTCATTCCCTATTTTATCAAATAATTTATATAGCATTGGGGCCAATTGTTCTTTAAATGTTTGGTAAATTCAATGTAAATCCATCTGTCCTGGGAATTTTTTCTTAGGGAGTTGTTTAATGCCTGTTCTATTTCTTTTTCTGAAATGGGACTATTCAAGCAATTTACTTCCTCTGTTAATCTGGGAAGTCATATTTTTGAGGTAGTCATCCATTTCATAGGTTATCAAATTTATTGGCATAAAGTTGAGCAAAATAACTCTTATTATTTCTCTAATTTCCTCTTCCTTGGTGGAAGTTCTCCTTTTTTTTAGACTACTAATTTCATTTTCCTCCTTTTTTCTAATCAGATTTACCAAAGGCTTATCTATTTTATTGGCTTTTATAGAAACTCTAGTTTTATGGTATTCGTCTAATAGTTTTTCACTTTCAATATTTTAATTTTCCTTAATTTTAGAATTTCCAATTTAGTATTTGATTGGGGTTTTTAATTTGGTTTTTTTAGTTTTTTTAGTTGCAAGCCCAATTCATTAATCTTTTTCTTTCTCTGTTTTATGTCAAGTAAGCCTCTGGGATATAAATTCCTCTTATTACTTTGGCTGCATCCAATTTTGGTATGATGTCTCATCATTGTCATTATCTTAGAAATTATTAATTGTATCTATAATTTTGGCTTGCTCACCCAATCATTCTTTAAGATGAGATATGTTTTAGCTTTCCAATTACTTTTTGGTCTTTTCCCTAATTTTTTTGTTGAATGGTAGTTTTATTGCACGTGATCTGAAAAGAAGCATTTACTATTTCTGCTTTCTTGCATTTAATTTTGAGGTCTTTATCCAATATATGGTAATTTTTGAATAGGTTCATGAACTGCTGATGAAGAACGTATATTCCTCTCTATCTCCATTTCAATTTTCTTCAAAGATCCAAATACCAATTTTTCTAATATTCTGTTTACTTTAATTTCTTTCTTATTTGTTTTGTGGTTTTGGAATTTGTCTAATTTTGAGAGTGCAAGGTTGGAGATCTTCCTACTATTTAGTTTTGTTGTCTATTTCTTTTGCAACTTTCTTAATTCTCCTTTAGGTTGATTGCCAACCACTTGGTGCATATATGTTTAATATTGATATTGCTTCGTTGTTTATGTACTCTTTGCAGGATGTAGTTTTCCTTCTTATCTCTTTAATTAGATCAATTTTTTACTTTTGTTTGATCTGGAGATAAGGATTTATGTATGTTGACTTCACCTGGAAGCATAATGATTTTGCCCAGCCTTTACCTTTACTCTATATGTATCCCTCTGCTTTAGGAATGTGTTTTGTAAACTTAATACTTGTAGGTTTGACTTTTGATCAGTCTGTATCTGCCTCCTCTTTATCGGGGGTTCATCCCATTCATTTGGTTAGAATTACTAAATCTGTTTTCTGCATCCTGATATTAGATTGTAGCTTACTTATTCTTGCCTCCAAGCCTCTCTTTTTCCCCTTTTAAACTTGTACCCTCTTGTATCCGATCTTGTCCTTTTAATCCCTCCCTCCCTTGTGAGTCTTTCTCCCTTTCCTTCCTTTATTATTCTTTTTTCTTTTCCTTTTCCTCTCCCCGTTTTTTAATGGGCGAGAGAGAATTTTTCTAGAACAAATGTCAATTATTTTCCTTTGTGAGCTAACTTGATGAATAGATTCACAATGTTTTCTCCTTCTAATTCCCTCAGATATGATAGTTTCTTGCCTCTTTGTGGATGTGGTTTCCTCTTTATCCTCCTTTCCACCTTATTCTGCATGACCTTTTCCTATATTCTTTTTTTGTATATCAGTACTATCAAATTTTATATGTATTTTTTTTGCTTGATATCACAACAGAAATACTTCTCAAGAGTTATTTTTACCTTTTTCTGCATCTCTTGAGTTCTATTCTTGGAGATCAAATTTTTGTTTAGTTCTGGTTTTTTTTCTTCAGAAATAAATGGAATTCATTTGTTTTCATTAATGTCCATCTTCTTCCTGAAGAAAATGCTCGTTTGGGTAAAGTTTATTTTCTGGCTGCATCCCAGTTCTTGTGCCTTTCGGAAATCTTTCAGACCCTCTTTCCTTTAATGTAGAGGCAGCCAGATCTTGGTGATCCTTATTGTGACTTGGTATTTAAATTTGGTTTTTGTGTTTTGTAAAATTTTTCTCTTAATCTGATAGTTCTGGAAATTTTGGCCACAATATTCTTTGGGGTTTTATTTTAGGTTTTTTCAGGTGTTGATGAATCTTTCAATGCCTATTTTACCTTCTGATTTATTACATCTGGGCAGTTCTTTTGATGATTTCTTGTAAAATAGTATTAGGGCTTTTTTTTCATCATAGTTTTCGGAAAGTCATAATTCTCAGATTATCTCTCTGAGATCTATTTTCCAAGTCTGTCATTTTAGCAAGTAGATAATTTTGGTTTTCTTAGTTTGTCATTTTTTTGGTTTTGCTTGACTTGTTCTTGTTCTCTATATGCATGATTGTTTCAATTTGTTCAGTTCTAATTTTTAAAGATTGATTTTCTTCATTAGCTTTTTACTTCTTTCTGTATATGTCCAATTGAGTTTTTTGAATGTATTGTTTTGGTCTGTATTTTTTTTCCATTTCACTAATTTTTTTTAGTGAATTATTTTCTTTTCCAATTCACAGATCTACTTTCTAGTGAATTCTTTTATTTTTTCAATTTGGCTAATTCTGCTATTTCCTGTGATTTTATTATTTTTCCATCACAATTTGCACTCCTGGGAATTCTTTAACTTTTCCAATTCGTATTTCGGAAGTTGTTGCTCTCGAGGCTTCTCTTCCTTTCCCATTTATCTTCTTAACTCTTTTTGAGACTTTTTTAATGTTCTCTTCTATGAGAGCATTATGTAAGAGGACAGTCTGATGCATTTTGGTTGTTTGAGGTCTCTTCAGTTTGCTGGCCTGCTCTTTCTTCTGCATAGAAGCTGTAGATCGTCTTTTTCATCTTTTTATTCATGTTTTAAAGCCTTTAGGTAAGTTCTCCTAGGCAAGGGGTTACCAGCTTCTCTGCAGGCAGGGAAGATGCTAATACGATTTTGCTCCGAGTAGGGAGTGCTCCGAGATGAGGTTTTCCTTCCCCCAAAGTGGATTCAGCACTGGCAAGCTATCAAAAGGTTAGTAGGGACTGAGTGATTTTATCGATTGCCCTTGGCTGGAGACTACTGGGTGAAAGTGTCACTGCCAGGCCGAGCCTCTGTGGGATGTGAGTATTAGCAGCTGACAGCAGACTGCAGACTGCCCGGAACTCTGCCCCAGTGTCTCTGCCCAATGCAATCGGCCCTGAAAGCTTCTATGGCCCCAAGCTGAGCTCCCACTGTGTCGTTGGATGTTAATTCTCTGGGCTGTGTCCTCCTAAGCGTGAGGATCACAACTGCCCAGGAAAAGCCTTACTGCGGGTTGGCTGTGCTTTGTGCTGAGATCTGTGCCTTCACCCTCGGTTTGAGACTCTCTCGGAATCTATCTCTCCCATCTGCACCGATTCTCCCTGGCCCGAACCAACTTTTTATGCGAGACTGCAGATTTCTTCGGCCGGTGAGTTGTTCTACTTTTATCTTTACGAATTGTAGCAGTAAGACTATTTTTGAGGCTCGATATAATATTGATAGATTGAGGGTAGAGAAGAGCTTAAAGTCTGTGTGTCTTCTCGCCTTCTTGGCTCAGCCCTGTAAGTGTTCTAAAATAGTTTTTGGGACTTGATTGGTATAGCGCTAAATAACAGATTATTTAGGTAATATTGTCATCTTTATTATATTTGCTATTCGCCCTATCAAGAGGCATTTAATTTATTTTTCCAATTGGTTAGATCTGACTTAATTTGTGGGAAAGAGTGGTCTGTATTTTGCTTATGAAGTTTCTGATTTCCTTGGCAGATGATTCTAATATTTTATATTATCAGTGTTTTTAAATGGAATTTCTCTTTGTAACTCTGACTGCTGGATTTTGTTATGATTATAGATGCTGATGCTTTTTGGTTTATTTTATAAGCATATTTTGCTAAGTTGGTGGATTATTTCTAATTTTTTTTAGCAGAATTCTGGGGTTCTCTAAGTACCATCATGTCATTTGGCAAAGAGTGATAATTTGGTTTCTCATTGCCTGTTCTTATTCTTTAATCTTTTCTCAGCTCTATTGCTAAGTAGGTTTCTATACAATATTAAATAGTAATCTTGATAGTGCAACCTTGTTTCACCTAGATCTTATTGGAATGTTGCAGTTTGTCCATTACATATGATGCTTACTGATGGTTTTAAATAGATGCTGCTGATTATTTTGTGAAAAGTCCATTTATTTCTATATTTCAAGTGTTTTTAATAGGAATGGATGTTGATTTTATCAAATGCTTTTTCTGCATCTGTTGAGATGATCATATGGTTTTTTGTTAATTTGCTATTAACATGGCCAATTATATTGATAGTTTTCTAATATTGAACCAGCCCTGTATTCTCTGTATATCCTACTTGATCATAGGTATTATCTCTGGAATGATTTTCTGTGTCTTTTGTAATATCTTATTTAAAGATTTTAGCATCAATTCATTAGAGATTTCATAATTTTCTTTCTCTGTTTTTGGCTTACCTGGTTTGGTATCAGTACCATGTCTGGTGTATAGAATTTGTAGGATCCTTCATTCTATTTTTATCAAATAATTGATATGCATTGGCCAATTGTTCTTTTAAATGTTTGATAAAATTCACATGTAAATCCATCTGGGCCTGGGATTTTTTTCTTGGGAGTTGTTTATGCCGTTCTATTTCTTTTCTGAAATGGGACTATTCAAGCAATTTATTTCCTCCTCTGTTAGTCTGGAAGTCTATATTTTTGAGGTAGTCATCCATTTCACTTGGGTTATCAAATTTATTGCAAAGTTGAGCAAATTAACTCTTATTATTTTCTTAATTTCTTTCATTGGTGGAAGTTCTCCTTTTCATTTTACTAATTTCATTTTCCTCCTTTTTTTAATCAGATTTACCAAAGGCTTATCTATTTTATTGGCTTTTTTTTCATAGAACTAACTCTTGTTTTATTAATTAGTTCAATAGTTTTTTTACTTTCAATATTTTTTAATTTCTCTTTTTAATTTTAGAATTTCAATTTAGTATTTGATTGGGGTTTTTTTAAAATTGGTCTTTTTTTTTTTTAGTTGTGTCTAATTCATTAATCTTTTTTTTCTCTGTTTTATTCAAGTAAGCCTCTAAGGTATAAAATTTCTTATTACCAGCTTTGGCTTTGCATCCACAAATTTTGGTATGATGTCTCATCATTGTGTTATCTTAGTGAAATTATTAATTGTATCTATAATTTGCTTTCACCCAATCATTCTTTAAGATGAGAGTTGTTTAGTTTCCATTACTTTTTGGCTATTTCCTCTTTTGTTGAATGTGTTTTTATTGTATCGATGATCTGGAAAGCATTTACTATTTCTGCTTTCTTGCATTTAATTTTAGGTCTTATTCCTAATAAAGGTCAATTTTGGTAGGTTCCTGAACTGCTGAGAAGAAAGTATATTCCTTTCTATCTCATTCAATTTTTCCAAAGATCCATACGTAATTTTTATATTCTGTTTACTTTTAATTTCTTTCTTATTTGTTTTGTGGTTTGATTTGTCAATTTGAGATGGCAAGGTTGAGATCTCCTATAGTTACAGTTTTGTTGTCATTTCTTCGTTAACTCTCTTAACTTCTCCTTCTAGGAAGTTGGATGTCATACCACTTGGTGCATATATGTTTAATATTGGATATTAGCTCTCATTGTTTATTCCCTTTAGCAGGATGTGCTCTTCCTTTCTTTTAACTTAGATCATTTTTACTTTTGCTTGATCTGAAGATAAGGATGGCTACCTACTTTTTTTGACTTCACATGAAGCATAAGATTTACAGCCTTTACGCTTACTCTATATGTATCTCCTGCTTTAAATGTGTTTCTGTAAACAACATTGTGGGTTCTGACATTTGATCCAGTCTACTATCTGCCTCTTTATGGGAGTTCATCCTATTCAATATTACGGTTAAAATTACTAAATCTGTATTTCCTACCATCTAATAACCCAGATTATGCTTTACTTATTCTTGCCTCCCAACTTTTCCCTTTTAAACTTATGTCTCTTGTATCACGATGCTTACCTCTTATAAGTAATCCTCACTCCCTTGAGTCTTTCCTTCCTTCTATATTACTCTTTTCCCTTTTCCTCTCCCCTGTTTTTAATGAGGCGAGAGAGAATTTTCTAAACTAATGTCAATTATTTTTCTTTGAGCCAACTCTGATGACAGTAAGATTAACAATGTTCTCGCTTTCTAAATTCCTCAGATATGATAAGTTTCTTTGCTTTTGTGGGATGTGGTTTCTTTTATCCCTCTTCCCACTTATTCTGCCATCATCCTTTTCCATATCTACTCCTTTTAAAGTTATATCAGTACAATCAAATTATACATGTATTCTTTTGTATATCCACAACAATAGCATCAATTCTCAGTTATTTTACCTTTTCTGCATTTCTTGAGTTCTATTGTTGAGATCAAATTTTGTTTGTTTTGTTTTTCTTCAGAAACAAATGGAATTCATTTGTTTCATTAAATGTCCATCTTCTTCCTGGAAGAAATGCTTCAAGCTTAGTTGTAAGTTTATTCTAGCTGCATCCCAAGTTCTTTGTGCCTTCGATATCATATTCAGGCTTCTTTCCTTTAATGTAGAGCAGCAGATCTTGGGTGATCCTTATGTTAGGCACCTATTTAAATTTTTTTTTTTTATTTTTTTCTGCTTGTAAAATTTTTCCTTAATCTGATAGTTCTGAAATTGCCAGATATTCCTTGGGGTTTTGATTTTAGGTTTCTTTCAGAAGGTGTTCGATGAATCTTTAAATTCTATTTTACCTTCTGATTCTATTACATCTGGGCAGTTCTTTGAATTCTTGTAAAAATATTGCTCTTTTTTTATCATAATAGTTTTCAAAAGTCCAATAATCCTCAGATTATCTCCTAGATCTATTTTCCAAGTCTGTCTTTTTGCAAGTAGATAATTCATGGTTTTTTTCAGTTTGTCATTTTTTTGTTTTTGCTTGACTAATTCCCTGTCTCAATGAATCATTAGTTTCTATTTGTTCAGTTCTAATTTTAAAGAATTATTTTCTTCATTAGCTTTTTTACTTCTTTCTGTATATGTCCAATTGAGTTTTTTTAAATGTATTGTTTTTTGGTTGAGAATTTTTCCATTTCACTAATTTTTTTTTTCGTGAATTATTTTCTTTTTCCAATTCACAGATCCACTTTCTTAGAGTTTTTGTCTTTCCAATGCAAATCCTACTTTCTTGGAGTTCTTTATTTTTTCAATTCACTAATTTTATTCCTGCACTTCCTGGAATTTTTAACTTTTTCAGTTCGTATTTCAGGAAGTTGTTTCTCTTTGTAAGGCTTCTCTTCCTTTCCCATTTATCTTCTAACTCTCTTTTTGAGACTTTTAATGTCCTTTATGAGACATTATGTAAAGAGGACATCTGATGATTTTGCTGTTTGGGTCTCTTAGGGTTTGTTGACCTGCTCTTTTTTCTGCATAGAAGTGTCGATCGTTCTTTTCATCTTTTTATTCATGTTTAAAGCCTTTAGGGTTGTTCCAGGGCAAGGGGTTAAGCCTCTGCAGACGGGGGAAAAACCGTTTCTGGCCCCAGGTATGGGAGTGCTCAGTGAGCTCCCCTTCCCCCAGGAAGTGGATCGCACTGGCCGAGCTATCGAGCTATTGAAGGCCCAGTTGGGCTTTGTGGGTTAGCATTGCCCTGGCTAGAGACTAGGGGAAAAGTGCACCCCAGGCCACCTCGGGGACTGTGAGTATTGCAGCTGAAGCAACGCCCCCCCAATCTGCCCCAGTGTTCGCCTGATGCAAATCAGCCCTGGGCTCTATGGCCCGCCGAGCCCCCCCTTGCAGATTGGAGGCTAACCAGGCTCGACCTCCGCCCGGCGGATCCAGCCCCCCAAGGAAAATCCCTTACTGCAGATTGGGGCTGCGGCTTGTGCTGAGATCTGTCTTTCACTTTCGGTTTGGGCCTCCTTGGAACCAATTTCTTTCCGTCTGGTGATTCCCCCCTCCCCGGAACCAACCTTTTTTTTTGGAGACTGGATTTTCTTCGGCTGGTAGTTTTCTCTTGTCTTTAAATTGGCATCAAAATTTTTGAGGCTCGATATAATATTGATAAAGAGGGTAAGAGAAGAGCTTAGAAAGTCGTGTGTGTCTTCTCCGCCATCTTGGCTCCGCCCCCCAATAACATTGATTTTTTAAAAAAAACTTGTTAACATTGGACACATTTGAACAGTGATCTTCTGAAACCTTTATCCCTATGTTAAATATCTAATTAATAACCAAAGGAAGGAATTTCAAGAATTATGATATGCTGGAGGTAAAGATACCTAAGAGATAAGCAAATTTTATAGCACCTCTTAGATATTATTTTGCAGGGAGGTTCTTCCCTTCACCGTCAAGGCTGTTCCAAGCTTGATCTTTTCAAGGGAATCATATGCACCAGAATGTACATTACTTAATTTCAAAGGAATTCTCCCAAGGAACTCATAGATCCGAACCTTCTCAGCCACCCCCAGGCAAGAGACCCAGGATAGTGACATGGTAATGTACCCGTGACTTTTATTATATCAATGAATGGAGCCATGTAGGGATCTGTTGTAGTTAGAAAGGTTTCTTTTTGTTGTTAGCATTCTTCTACATCCAAAGGGATTTATGGTAGGAAAGAAGAATGGGAGGAAAAAAGATGGGAAAGGTAAGAGAGGGAATGGGGAAAAATAAGTGAGACAGATTATGGATTCATAGAATTATAGATCACAGTATTGAAAGGATCCTCAGAGAACATCTACTAAAACTCATACTTGAAGAAGAATTCCTTCCATAATATCCTTGGGAAATGGTTGTTCAGCTTTGACCTTCAGTGATGGGACCCTCTCAACCACATAGAGAACTTCCTCTACTTTTTGATGTCTCTAATCTTTAGAGGTTTTACTTACACTTTGCTAAAAATCTCCCTATCTAAGACTTTCATCCATTATTTCTAGTTCTTCCCTCTATAAACAAGCAGAAGAAGGAAAGGAAAAGGAAACAAACTCAGAATCCTATGACTCTGATGAAATATAAACTTAAACAAAGCACAGGTTAACATATAAGAATCACTGTCTTAAAAAAGGAAGCAAATGCAGAGAATTTTTTTAACTTGTAACAGCAATATCTGTGCCCACTTGATGTATAAAGTGTTGTAATGAAGCCCAGGT
Organism: Sarcophilus harrisii; assembly: GCF_902635505.1. Taxonomy (NCBI): domain Eukaryota; kingdom Metazoa; phylum Chordata; class Mammalia; order Dasyuromorphia; family Dasyuridae; genus Sarcophilus; species Sarcophilus harrisii. The sequence continues at coordinate 377,679,092 of NC_045426.1, read as the reverse complement.
ATATCATTTAACTTCATTTATCTTTTGGGATGAATTACTATGTATATACACAGATGTATACATGTATGTATATTTACATGTATAAACACATATACATATTTATTTTTTCAAGTAAGAAATGACTTGTTAATATAATTTTAAATATCATGGGTTTTTTTTTATTCTAAAATAGTTATAGTAAGGGAAAAAGTTGTCCAGGGAATTAAGCAAGCTGAATTTGAATCCTAGTTCTGGAATTTATTAACAGTATGACTGTAGGTAAATCATTTAATCTACATCAAATTCAGTTTTCCCATCTGTGCAATGTACTTGAAGTTGAAGGGACTTCAAATGCCATTCATTTTAATTCACACTTAAACAAATATCTCTTATACAATATACAAATATACAGTAATTCAACCTTTGCTTAAAATTTAATGAGGACAGTACTCATTAACTCCCAAGACACTATTCTACTTTTGGACAGATCTGTGTGTGATTTTTTTCTTAATATTGATCCAAATTTGACCTCTCGATCTTTACTCCTATTTCTGTGTTCTGGTGCTGAACAACATATATATAATCCCTGTTCAACGTGATGACCCTTTAGGTGTTTGATAAAGGTTGGTATGTCCTCACTAATTCCTTTAGAGATTAAACTCCTGCTTTTGCCCTATTTACCAACGTCACCACTACCAATTTCTGTCAGTTATTCTTTTGGCATGATTATGAAGTCTTTGCCTTTTGGGAAGACCTGTTCTGCACATTTTCTACTTTTCAATTTTTGCCAAAATGTGGAATCCAAAACACATTATTATAGATTTAGTTTGATCAAGGCAGAACAAGGCACCTTCTCATTCCTTCTGCTGCTAATACTGCCAAAGAAAATAATGATGATGATATGTGTAATTTATATGTTTTAAGATTTGCAAGACATTTTAAATATATTATTACCCAAATTTGATTCCCCTCCAAAACTTTTTGAAATCATTAAGTTTTCTTACAATCTGTGTTTTACAGCTGAGAAAAGTGAGACTGGGAGAGTTCAGTGCAGTGGCCAGAATAATAAAACTAGTGTCAAAGGCAAAATTTCAACTTAGCTTTTTCTGGAATTGAGCTCCAGGACTCTATTGATTGTGACAAGAGTACCTTAACCTCCACTCTCTTGAATGCCAAATCATATTGATGACTCATTTGCAGATAAACATCTGTGTACTAACACTTTGCTTATCTTCTGCTTGTGTAGGTAATGTTTTGTACCTACATGTAAGATTTAACATTTGTGCCATTTAAATTTCATTTTGTTAAATCCATGCCATTTCTCAATCCCAATTCTGGTATTCAATGTATCAGCCATCCATGGAACATTTGTTTTATTAGAAAAGCTTACCACTAATGGCTTTATTCAAGGAACTTGTAAAAAAATCATAATAATAACCAATAGAGGATCATCCAGAGATATTTAGAGATATTCCACCAGACATTTCCTTTCTAGTTAATACTGAATCATCAATAAGTAATCTTTGTATCTGACAAGTCCACTCTTTTGGAATCTACTGCTATTATTACTTTACCTCCATCTTCCCAACTTATTCACAAGAATAGCAAGAAGGGCTTTGTCAAATGCTTTGTTAAAATTTATGTGAACAATATCTACATCATTATCAAAACCAGCCATTCTAGTATATGTTCAAAAAAAGAAATTAGGCTGGTCTAACATGACCTCTTCCTGAGGTTATCTTGTGTCACTCCTTTTTCTAGATGTTCATTAACTATCCTTTTGGTATTACATTCCAGAATTTTCCCAAGAACCAAAATCAACCTTCTTAGACTATGGTTTAAAGGCTTAATTCTATTTCCTTTTTTTTGAAAATCAGGACAACATTTGCTCTTTTTCAGTCCTACAACATCTCTTCTACTTTTCATAGATTTTCAAAGATCAATGACAGGGACTTTGCAATAACATCTAACAGTTCTTTCAGTACCCTGCAATGTAGTTCACCTAGGCCTAGTGACTAATCAGGAGCAGCTAGGTGTTCTCCTATTATCTCTTTTACTTATCTTCGATTTCAATTCCCCTATTAGCTATTTTTATTCTGTTCTTTCCAGTACAATGATCATTTTCATTGGCAGAGAAAACAGAAGCAAAATGAATTAAAGAGTTCCACCTCCTTTCTATCATCCATTATTATTGTTCCATCCACCCCACACAATAATTCTATCCATCTTTGATCCTCTAAAATAGCTTTATTAAAAATCCTTTTATTGTTGCTCATTGCATTCTTCACTAGCTTGAGCTTATTCTGAGCTGTCATACTTCAAACTGTTCATATGGGATTCTTCTCATTCCATGCTTTCTTATTCATCTTCTATTATCTGTCTTTGCTACCATTTTCTGAATATACAACTTTATATTCTAAATTAGTTGATGAGCTCCTTAAGCATCCACTATAAGATTAGAATCAAAATGAAATAGCTTCACTGTCATTGGAAAATTAAAAAAAAATTAAATCTGGATAGATCTTTGTCATTTTTTTCATCTGTTTGTTCTCTTCTTTATAGTTTTAGTCTTAAATGTTGTTTTTTTTTTTTAAATAACCTGGCTTATCAAGTCACACTAGCTTTCTCTAAATTTGTTCCTTCTACTCATTTCTTCTCTGTTTCTGGTTATTTTATGAACCTTTATTGATCATAATCTTTTATCATTTTTCTATAAAAGATTACACAGCCTATCAATTATTTGCACTGATAGGCATTAGTTAGATATCTCTAGAAAATACTGATACTTTATGTCAGTTCTTATTGTTTATACATTTTTAATTTCTTGATATCACATTCTTGCTAAAGTAAGTCAGGTTAGAATGGCCATTCTGATTCTATACAGATAGCTAATTTGGAAATGATATCTTTTTAAAAAATGCTTATGTTACTTTGATTTTTGTGTAATCTACTAGGTTTTGATCTTTCTCATCTTTCTCATTTCCTATTTCTTAACCATGTTTTCTAACATCTCTTTTTTTAAATTATACTGTCCAATGGCCATGGTTGAATTAAAGTCACCAGGTAAATGTAGTTTATTGAATTAATCTGAGACTACATGAGTTCTTCATATTTTTTTGACATTTTTCTACATTCATATTTTCCTTAGCAGATATTGGACATAAGCTGTAATGATTTCCATAATTTTAAACAAATGTTTATCATGAATTTTGCAGTATGAGTTGACCAAGTATTCCATGAAACTATAACTCTGGAAGCATAATAAAATTATTCTTACCTGCTTTTTTATTTGTATCACCAAGCAGAATCTGTGAACCTTCTGCTTAGTTACCTGAAACTTCCTTTGGTTTTCTGTTTCCTTTTCTGTTTTAATTTATAGCAAGGATCTGAAACTTTTTCCATGTCATGAACTCTTTAGTCAATGTGGTAAAACTGATGAGTCCTTTATGAAAATTATTTTATTTTTATAAGAAAAATACATGTTACATAGGAAAACAAAGATTAATAAAAGTAAATATGATTTTTCCCTATCTAAAATCATAGAATGAAGAATAAGAATGCCTGGTTTACAATAAGATTATCAAAATGTCTTTGATTCAGCTTGCCCAATTCTATGTGTATTAGTCGCTGGATAAGTAACCAACAACACGTAAGTTAATGGGGTTTATTTTGGGGTTGTTGTCATTTGGTTGTTTCAATCTTTTAAGATTCTTTGTGACCTTGTTGAGTCTTTATTTTAATTTTTAATCTCTTTAGAATTTTTATTTTCTCCAATTACATGGAAAAGCAATTCTTAACATTAATTTTTTAAATTTAAAGTTCCAAATTCTCTTCTTTTCCCCCTACTCTCTCTCATCCAATGAGACAAGTAATTTGATATAGATTATACATGTGTAGTCATGCAAAATATTTCTATAATAGTAATATTGTGAAAATATTCCTTCTATTGCCCTAATAATGAAAAAGTCCATCAATTTTCATCTTCTGAGGGAAAGGAAACCATATGTGTAAAAATATTTGTGGCAGCCCTTTATGTAGTGGCTAGAAACTGGAAATTGAAGGAATGCCCAATAATTGGAGAATGGCTGAATAAATTCTGGCATATGAATGCTATGGAGTATTATTATTCTATAAGAAATAACCAGCAGGAAGATTTCAGAAAGGTCTGGAGAGATGTACATGAACTAATGCTGAGTGAAATGAGCAGGACCAGGAGATTATTATGCACTTCAACAACAATACTGCATGATGATCAATTCTGATGGACATGGCTCTCTTCAACAATGAGAGGATCCAAATCAGTTCTAATTGATCTGTAATGAACAGAACCAGTTACACCCATAGAAAGAACACTGGGAAATGAGTATGGACCACACCATAACATTTTCACTCTTTCTGTTACTGTTTGCTTTCATTTTTGTTTTTTTTTTCCTTCTCAGGTTATTTTTACCTTCTTTCTAAATCCTATCTTTCCTATGCAACAAGTTAACTGTATACGTAAATTGTACTTAACATATACTATAACATATTTAACATGTATGGGACTACCTGCTATTTAGGGGAGGGAGTGGGGGGAAGGAGGGGAAAAGTTGGAACTGAAGGTTTTGCAAGGGTCAATGTTGAAAAATTACCCATGCATATGTTTTGTATATAAAAAACTATAATAAAAAATAAAATTAAAAAAAAGTTTCATCTTCTGAGGCAGAAATGTAAACAGATTAATCTTGTTAATTCCCTTTCCTGTTTATCTTTTTATATGTCTTGAGACATGTATTTGAAAGTTGTTTTCTATTTAGCTTTGTTCTTTTCATCAAGAAAGCTTGAAAATATTCTATTTTATTGAATATCCACCTCTCCACCGCAAAGGATTATATACAGTTTTTTTGGGTAGGTGGTTCTTGGTTGTAATACAAATTCCTTTGCCTTCAAGAATAACATATTCAAAGCCCTTTGATCCTTTAATGTAGTAGCTTCTAAATCTTGTATTATCCTGAATGTGGTTACACAATACTTGAATGGTTTTTTCTTGCTGCTTGCAATATTTTCTCTTTGATATGGGAGCTCTGGACTTTGAAAGTAATATTCCTAGGAGTTTTCATCTTTCTGGAGATGATTAGTTGTTTCTTTCAATTTTTATTTCATTTCTAGTTCTAGAATATCACGGCAGTATATCTTGATAATTTTTTGAAAGATTATGTCTAGGCCCTTTTATTTGAGCATAGCTTTCAGGTAGAGCCATGTACATCAGAATTGATCATTGTATAATCTTGCTGTTGCTGTGCACAATGATCCCCTGGTTCTGCTCATTTCACATAGCATCCATCATGTAAGGTTCTCCAAGGCTGTCTAAAAATCATCCTTCCAATTGTTTTTATAGAACAATAATAATCCATAACATTCATATACCATAACCTATTCAGCCATTCTCCTACTGATGGCCCTCCACTCAGTTTCCAGTTCCTTGCCACCACAAAAAGGGCTGCTACAAACATTTTTGCTCATGTGGGTCCTTTTCCCTTTTTTTTTTTTTTTGATCCTTTTGGGATAAAGTAGAGACGCTGCTGGATCAATGGATATTCACAGTTTGAGAGCCCTTGAGCATAGTCCAATAATGCTCTCAAAATGATTGGATCAGTTCACAATTCCAACAATAATATATTAGTGTCCCAAGATTCTCATATTTCTTACCACATTCATTATTATCTTTTCCTATCATCTTAGCCAATCTGAGAAGGTGTATAGTGGTACCTCAGAGTTGTCTTAATTTGCATTTCCCTGATCAATAATGATTTGGAGCACTTTTTCATAGGACTAGAAATGGTTTTAATTTCTTCATCTGAAAATTGTCTGTTCATATCCTTTGGTCATTTATCAATTGGAGAATGGATTTTATTCTTATAAATTTTGAGTCAATTCTCTATATATTTTAGAAATGAGCTCTTTATCAGAACTCTTGAATGTAAAATTATTTCCCCGGTTTCTTTCCTTCTAATCTTGTCTACATTGGTTTTGTTTGTATGAAAACATTTTAACTTAATATAATCAGAATTATCCATAATGTACTCTAGTTCTTCTTTGGCCACAAATCCCTTCCTTCTCAACAGATTTGAAAAATAGACTATTTTTTTGTTCTTCTAATTTGCTTATAGTATCACTCTTTATGTCTAAATCATGAACCCACTTTTACCTTATTTTAGTATAATGTTAGGTAAGGGTCAATCCCTAGTTTCTGCCATATTGATTTCCAGTTTTCTGGAATTTTTGTCAAATGCTGAGTTCTTATCCCATAAATTGGGGTCTCTGGGTTTATCAAACACTAGATTACACTAGTCATTGACTATTGTTTCTTGTGAACCTAACCTATTCCACTGATCAATTATTCTATTTTGTGGTTTTGGGTCTATTTTAAAAGTTGCTTGGTTTTCTAATGAGATATTTCACATTGTCTCCTTTCTTTGGTTCTGTTTTATTGTTTCTTGATTTCTTATAAAGTCATTAGCTTCCTTTTGCCCAATTCTAATTTTCAAGAAATTATTTCAGTGAGTTTTTGTACTTCCTTTTCCATCCGGCCAATTTTGCTTATTAAAGTATTCTCCTTGTTGGTTTTTTGCATTTCCTTTACCATTTAACCTGTTCTGATTTTTAAAGGCATTTCTCTCTCTCTCTCTCTCTCTCTCTCTCTCTCTCTCTCTCTCTCTGTGTGTGTGTGTGAGATCTCCTATACCAAGGTGGTGTATCATTTTTCATGATTTTCTTTCAGCACTCTCATTTCTCTTACCGATTTTTACTCTACTAATTTTACTTAATTTTCAAAGTCTTTTAGAACCCTTCCATGGCCTGAGATCAATTCATATTTTTGGAGGTTTTGGATAAGGGGAATTTGACTTTATCTTTTTTCTGAGTATATATTGAGCTTCCTTGTTACCACAGTAGCTTGTTGTGGTCTGAATTTTTTTTCATAGCCTGTTACTTGACTTTTACTTTATTAAAGTTGGTCTCTATTTCCATTCTATTATACTATTCTAGCTTCTAGGGATTTTGTGCAGCCATTTTCAAAGATACTTCTAGGGATTTGTAACTTTTCAGTTGCTGCAAGGTATAATTATTTCAGGAAAGGGGTCTTTATAGCAATAATACTTTCCTGCCCCATGTTCTGATCTGGGAGTGGCCACAAGCACATGTTTCTACTGGAAGGCTGAGGATGGTCCCTGTCTCAATGCTAGCAATGAGACCCCTATAATCTCCTTCTAATCTAAGTTGTTCAACCTGCTTACCATCTACGGGGCTGAAAGATCCAAAAGCAGCTCTTGCTACTGCTGATGGTTTGCTAGAGCTGGGGCTATACTGGTAAGGCCTTCACAGGACTGACTCCACTCTTACCCAAATGAGACAGACCTTTCCTGATGACTTTCTAAGTTGCCTTTGATGGTTGTGGTCTGAGAGGTCTAGAAATTGCCATTAATTCAGTTGCCCTGAAGCTTATTCCTGGTTTGCTCAGGCTGGAGCTGTTCTGGTATGGCCTGCTCTGGACTGAAATTTCCACTCTCATTCTGGTAAAACATATATTCCTGACCAGCAAGTTGTCTTGAGCTGGAAAATAATTTCACTACATCTTTTTTATGGGTTCTGTTGCCCTATAATTTGTTTAGAATCATTATTTAAAGGTATTTGAAAGGGTTTGGGGGAGAACTCAGGCAAGTCCCTGCCTCTACTCAGCCACCTTAGCTCAACCAACTCATTTAGGGTTTTATGGTAAAAATACTGGAATGGTTTGCTATTTCCTTCTCCAGCCTATTTTATAGATGAGAAAATTGAGGCAAACAAGGTTAAATGACTTACCTAGAGTCACACAACTAGTGTTTGAACCCAAATTTGAATTCATAGCTTCCTGACCCCAAGCCTGGTACTCTATCCACTGTACTACTTATCTGCCATAATGTTATGTTTAAAGAAGGTCAGAAAAAAGTGTGATTTTTATCTTCTCCTCTCCCATTGTGCTCTTAATTTTACTATAGAAGTGATGGTATTGGAGCCATATAGAGCCCCAAGTGTCATTTGAAAAAAAAATTTCTTTTCATTTGTAGTTTGCCATGGAAAGAATTAATCAGCAAATAGCCATCTCACTAATAAAGAGCTACTATCTTTAGCTGGTTCTCAAAAAAAAAGTAAATTTGGTTTTATGTTCTTAATGACCTTCAGTCATGTTAGGGCCTACTACAACTGGCTTTCTGCTCATACTCTTCTAACATTTGGAATCACTTAAAGGCCATGATGAGGAATCAGACAACATCTTCATTGAAAGTATTCCTTCATATCAAAGGAGTGAGTGAAAGAGTAGCTGCTTCACAAATACTTACTGAATAACATACTGACAGTATGTATGCTTCAAATTTTTGTCTGGGGACCTCTATATTCTCTGTCTCTTGATGATTTCATCAGTTCCCATGAATTCAGTTATTTTTTTCTATCATATGACTTCTGAATTTATAAATCCAACTCTCATATAATCTAACATTTCCACCTACATTCTAAATTTCTCTCCTTGTATTCTCAGGGACATCTGAAGCTCAATGTATCCAAGTAGCATTCATTATCTTTCCTCAAAAACTCCCCATATGTTTTATTTCTGTCAAGGATAGCACTATCCTTCCAGTTAACTCAAATCAGAGAAAATATCTGAAGTAATAATACTCTAATACTCTCATTTTATAATTGAGGAAACTGAGGAAAAGAGATGAATGACAAGGTGACTTGCCCAGCTCACAGACAGTATGTGTCTGAGACTGAATTTGAACTCCTTTTCCTGATACCATGCATACATTTCTATACAATGCTCTATCCATTGCACCACATAGCTGTCTTGTGGAATCAGAGTGAGGGAGAAGTTTTCCTCCCTACACACGTACTTTTCTTTATTCTTTTTATGGATACTTTATGTATAGATATCCACAATTTCATTCGCACTCCTAAGATGGCTTTGTTTTACGTCAGATTTTTATCCTAGCATCCAATATGGTCAAAGAGACCCATCTTCTGAAATGAAAATATAAACATTGCTCTGGATGGGGAAAAAATGAAAGGAAGAATTCTGCTTGAACATGAGAATTCTATCTTTTTTTTTCTTTTTACAGCAAATAAGGTTTATGGATTGCAAAGAGGAGACTGACACATTAAAATAAGCCTTTTTACAGTATTTTCCCATTTAAGCTGGGCATGAGCAGCATGCTGGATTGGGCCTGGAAAGTCTGACTCACTAGTTTTTCAATTTAGTTTGTTAATAGCCTGCCTTTCATAAAAGCATCCAGCACAATCACACCGATCCCTAAATCAATAGGATGATGCAGCAATGCCTCACAGAAATGATATTTTTGAAATAAATATATACCATTCAGCCAGGTCCATTTGACATGAAATTTATATACTCAATAAGAAAGCATAATTAATGGTCCTGAACTATATTTTCCTTCACCTTATTTCACATTTCAAGAAGCACAGGATTTCTTGGAAAAAAAATAAAAGGAAGAAAGAAGTCAAGAAATTGAAAATATCACTAAAGAATTTAAGAAAAAATATAAAGAAAAATAGAAAAGAAAGAAAGGGAAAAGAAGAAAGAAGAAATAAAGAAAGGAAAGAGAAAAGAAAGCAATCAAGGAAAAAACTATTGAAAAAAAGGAAAGAAATTTTCCATTCTAAAATGGAATGCTTTATTTTAGACAATTCCAGCTAATTGGTTCTCTACACAACCCCTTTCCCTTGCCCCAGATCTCATTATCTCACAGTTCAAGAATCTTGGCAGTCTAGTATATTTCAGGAAACCAGGTGGCCAAATCCACATAATAAAATACTGATGGTTGACATACCTAACCTTTTGCTCACTCAATAAGCATACATTTGTTGAACATTTACTATATAGTGAGCACTGAGCACTGTGCAAGGCCTTGGGGAATATGCTGAAAGAAAGGAAGAGAGGAAAAAAATGAAGGAAGGAGGGAAGGAAAGAAGGAAGGGAGGAAGGGAGGAAGGAAGGAAGGGAGGGAAGAAAAAAGGAGGCATCCTTGCTCTTCCCAGCTTACAATCACATTGGAAAGGCAAAACAGTCACAAGACAATTAGAAAATAGAATCTCATAATTTCAGTTATAAGGGACCATCAATGCCTGCCTAAATAGGAATATTTTCCTTATAATACCCAATAGTTGAGTATATACTTGGATTGAAGACTGTCAGTGGGAGGGAACTCATTAAACCTTAATGATCTAATTGGTTCAGACTAAAGTGATATCAGTGTTCAGAGACAAGAGAGATCTATCAGTTCAAGTATGGAATGGTCAAAAAATACCCCTCCTAGATCAGAAAGAATTTACACTTGCTCATTGGATAAGGTTTGGGGCATAAGGGATGCTGGAGATTCTGTAGTCTATTTCTCTCATTTTATAGAAGAAGAACCCAAGGCTCAGAAATGTTAAATGATTTAATCAAGTTCAAACAGAAAGCAAGTAGCAGGTCAGTTTGCCTTGAAGGAGTGATAGGACTGAAACAGGGAAAAAAGAAGGAAAAGAATATCCTAGATGAACAGTAAACAAAATATCCTGGCAAGTAGAAAGGAAATGGCTATCTCATTTTGGGGTGAGGAGTCTATGAAAACTTCCTTACTGGACTCTCATTTCTACTTGATGCTAAGTATACAATGTATTTATTCTCTAAAAGTGAATTGAAATTTCAAAGAACTTTGATTTTAACTATATTTTTTCCGAGAAAAATGAAGAAATATGTTTAAAGTGCCTAATGCATGCTAAGCATTATGCTTTCTACTTTGTAAATATTATCTCCTTTGATGTGGGTAAAAAAGACAATGGTGGTCCGTTGTGTGGAAATTTCAAGCAAAAGGAACAATATGACTAAATAGGGAATAGGAAATAAAAATATCACATGCAGTGGACACCAAGGGTGTTGCTTGACTAGAACAAGGTGACCAAATAAGATTTTTATATCTATTCCTGGCTCAAAGTCTGTTCTGAGTGTACCCCATTTTATGTTATCCCCCAAAATGATACACATCTTTTAAAACCCACAAAATTTTCCTTTTGGGCCAGTTGGATAATTTTCATTGTTACTGTGGTGATATATCTGTAGGATTCTTCAACTAATTCTATTTAACTACTTCACCCAACTACTGGCTTGTTAGCTAAATGAGATTTAGGAGATATAAATACTTTTTTTCTTCTCCTGCAGGTTGTTTGTGTCAATGGCTTATTAATTCTTTATCTTTTTTTCCCCTAGTGCTTAGCCCCAGGCTGGAGACTGTTCAATGGCAAAACATCTCAAAGTTTAATATCCCTTTGTCTTCTGCTTTGGAGATATTCTTCTCTATACATCTGTTACCTTCTCCCAACTTCGTTTCCAGTAAGAAACACAGACTTTCAAAGAAACAGAGTTTAAACCTGTGTAGCCAGGAATGAAGTAAATCTCTAATTACCTTTTGGTGAGAATATAGGAGGAGAATCAAACTAAAAGTAGGAAATATCTAAGGGTGTATGTAATGTGAGTTACATTTCAGAAAACTCTGGAAAACTTGGGGGAAAAAGTCACAGCTCAGGGATTAAGTGTTACATAATCCAATTAAAAACACATACATTTTTACAGTTTTAAAGTTTATGAAGTATCTTGTGACAGAGTTGTAAGTTATTAGAATTGTTATATCTATTGTGCAGATGTAGACATAAAGAGTGGAATTGACTTAGCTAGGATTACACAGCTAGTAAATACTATGGGGTAAATTGAAATCAGATCTTTTGTGTATATATATATATATATATATATATATATATATATGGACTTTTTTACATGTTGCCTCCTATTTTAAAAAAGCAAAGGAATTAAGTAAGTGTATTTAATAATAAAAATAATTCTAGATTGCTAAAACTCAACCTATACTGACATCCTAGAACAAGCATCATAGGACAGAAATCCCCAAACACCTCTTAAACTCACATTCCCACAACTGTGCTTGGTTACTTCCAATTTGGAAGTAATTAAGCTAAGAAATAAGAGATGTATTGTATTAACAAATTATCCAAGAGTAGAAGCACTCTCTTTGCCTTTTTGAAAGAGCCTAGCTTCCCAATGTGACATCTAGGAAAACAAGCAGAATAGATTTTCCTGGTGTCTAGTGCTAAAATACATTTTCTCAGAAAAGCTATTCTAAAAGGTTGTTAGGTAGAGTTGAAGCAGCGTTATCAGTACCACCTATGTTATGGTCCAAATAGATTTTTATGGATCGAACTGAGAAGCTAACCACTATTTGAAATGGTGTTTTCAAGGAAAAGAATATTTTGTGTTTGAAACAACCTACATTGAAACAAAAATTTGGAACAACATCCATTGGTCAGACTGCTACTTATTAGTTTGGGTTTTTATACCCACCTTATCACCCAGAACCATGCAATATTAGCACTAGGAAGGATTTTATAATCCACTTATTATAGCTAGTATTTACATAGCATACTTTACAATTTATTTTAATCAGTATTTTTTTAAATGAGTTCAAATTCCCTTTCCCCCATCCATTGAGAGTGCAAACATTTACCCAGCAATTTAAATTTTGCATACCTCAGACACTATCCTCTCTCCACCCAACTAAATTTGCCTCAGATGATGAAATTCATAATTAAAGCTTTAATTGATATTTATTTGGTTTTGAGCTCATGATTTGTTTTCTAGCAGTCACCCTATCCCCCACCCTTCCTTTACTATATTATGTAACCATCAATGATGGTTTCTGTCTAGCTCATCTTTATTGGACCAATAAATCCTGCAGAACTATTACTGAGTTTATTTTCCAAAAAGAAAATGTCTGGGAAAAGGCGGGCACCCTACCAAAAAAAAAAACGTATAAATACCTCACCCTATAGATCCAGGATCATTACAGTCAGTCTCCAATCTACTTTTTGGACCTTATTGTCTAGCGATCTTCCTTACAAACTCTATGCTACAGGAAAATTGCACTCTGCATTGTTCCTTATTCTTATTCTGTGTTCTTCCACTGAGTCTAAGATGCTGAGGGAAAAACTGTCACTCTCCTCCAATCTCTTCCATTTAACGTTCTCCCTTTTGTCAAGGTCCAACTCAGGTTTCATGTCCTGTGAAATTCTGCCCTGATCTTCCAAGCAGGAAGTGATTTCTCCTTGTTCAGATCTTTCAAGCCCCTCTGTCTGACCTTTCCTATGCACTTAATCATATCCTAAATTGTATTATGATTGCTTCTATACATGTCCTTGAGGGCAGGAACAGTGTCATGCCTCATCTTTGACTGAGCACAGTGTCATAGAAATGTCTGTGGAGGTGAATTCATTTAACTGAATGGAATAGAATTGAACAAGTGAGGTACTATGGAAAGATTACTGAATTTAGAGACATGGGACCCGCATTCAAATGAAGTCTTTGCATTAGTGCCAAATTATTACCTATGAAACAGTGTGCAAGTGATGTCCCCTTCTTGGGACTCAATTTCCTCATCTGAGGATGACGACTAGATGACCTCTAAGGTTTCTTCCAGGTCTAGAACTTTGATCCTGTGATCCTATGAATTGAATTTAATATCTATCAGAATTAATAAGTAAGAGAGATTACTTTGAGCTGGAGCTGGAGCTGGAGATAATCACATCAAACCACATCAAACCAGTAGATTTTTATTAGAACCAGCTACCTGGAATGGAATTTGTAGATAAAAGACCTATAAAGTCATTGGGTTTTAATTCTGAGATTAACTTTAAGAAGACAAAAATGAAGTTTTTCGTCCCTGAATGTCTGTCTGGCTGACTGGCATGTCAAGGTGACTGACCAGTCAGAGTGACTGATGCAGCACATACTGGGAGACGTGTAATAGGCAGAAGAATGGCACAGAATCATGTCCAGGACTGGCAAATGAACACGGAGAAAGCTTTAGTCAGTTTACCTGTTTTCCCTCTTTTTAACCCTATGTATGATGTGACTCACTACTGAGCAGGGAGCCTTCCTTAGTAGCTCCATTCACTTTGTAGTTGGAATCCCTTAACTCCACCACAATCACATAACAAGACTAATTAGAAACAGCAATCACTTTAATCTGCTGTGTAGTACTTTGAGATTAAGGGTCTCATTTATAAATCACTAGTATTTGTGACACCTATACTTTGAAGTCCTTTGGGAGTGAGTCAGTGACAGAAAGACATGGCTGCCCCAGGAGGTTTGTGTGTGTTTGAATCTTTTAACACTTGCTTGTATTCTCTAGTCCAATTCTTGTTGCAAGTCACTGTCATTATCTGATTTCTTAGTCTTCCCAATCTAGAAGATGACTTATGTCATTTCTACTCAGGCTCAAGTTTTGTGAAATCTATGTGTGTGTGTGAGAGAGAGAGAGGGAGAGAGAGAGGGGAGGGAAAGGAGATAACAAGAAGGAAAAAAAAGCATTGATTCCTTTTTTGCACAGCAATATCTATCCCTAATCTCACCCCCACCTTACTTCTGGTATCCTTATGCTGTTCATTACAGGATATAACTCATTCTTCTCTAATGGGGCAATTTCTCAACTTTAACATTATCTTTATTATTGTTCTATAGGAAACTATCAGCAGGATGATTTCAGAGAGGTCTGGAGAGATTTACATGAACTGACACTGAGTGAAATGAGCAGAACCAAGAGAACATTGTACAAGGCAACAAGATTGTATGATGATCAATTCTTATGGACTTGACTCTTTTCAATTGTGAGGTGATTCAGATGAGTTCCAATGGTCTTGTGATGGAGAGAGACATCTGCACCTAGAGAGAGGACTGTGGGGACTGAGTGTGGATCACAATATAGTGTTTTCATTTTTTTCTTGTTTGCTTGTATTTTTTTCTTTGTCATTTTTCCCTTTCTGTCCAGCATAACAATTGTAGAAATATGTATAGAAGAATTGTACATGTTTGACATATATTGAATTGCTTGCTGTCTAGAGGAGTGGGTGGGAGGAAGGGAGGAGAAAAAAAACTTGGAGCACAAGATTTTGCAAAGGTAAATGTTGAAATTATCCATACATGTGTTGTGAAAAATAAAAAAAGCTTTAAAATTATCTTTCTTCTTTTGGTGAATTTTCTAATTTCCCAAAATTCTGTTCTCAGTCCAGTGGATAATAAAAGAAATTATGTGAAAAAAATTCACATTAAATTGAGAATATCTGAAAATGACTATTCACATCAAAAAAAGATATTGAAGAGGACAATTCCTTAGTCTAACAAAGAACATATCTTTAAAGACAAAATTAAGACATCTTGTCACCCAAACAGAGCAGACATTTGATAGCACAAAAATCTTCCAATTGCAATTCACCCTTCAAGTTTACAATCCAATTTGTTTGTGAATAAGGCCAACCCTGCTCTCACCTCCTGTCCTCATGGTTTTGAAATCACTCCATCTTGGCCACAAGGATATCATGAGAGATTTGGCCTAGTGCCTTGTTTAAAATCAGAGAAACTATGTTTCAGAAAGTTTCATTCTAGCTATCTAGTCTGTGTTGAAAGGGAAAGGAAGTGAGACACTGACAATCACTATTTTTATTGAAGTCTTGATTCTTAGATTCAAGTTTGATATTTAAGTTGGGATTGAAGTTTTTCTACTTACATTTCCCGCAGGGAAGGGCAAACTTGAAGAAGAGACTTAAATGTTTTAACACTTTGGGAAAGGTCTCAGCATATCTGTAACAATCTATGTGTGGTGAAAAATTGTGAGGAAGGTCAACTAGACTATTCACCTATGCCTGTGGTTGTTCTTGGGAAATTATCTCTCTTCAGAATCACAGACTAGGTCTGAGTGGATAACAGTAATTAGGGATGGCACTACTGTATACTCAGAGTATAAAAGAATTCAGACTCTTTAATGGACCTACCTGAATTAAACAAACCTCAAACACCTCTTAAATTTACCAATCATGAGTAAGTTACTTAAAGATGCACAAAGAAACTGGTAGAATACTTAAGTTTCAGGACTTGCACTAATGGATTTCTCAGTCATCCAAATGATTTTTTTTTTAGGTCTACTGATCTGTCCCCTCTTTCCTCTATTCCTTTCCTTCCTCTAGCAGAAGTAGATAAATATTTCTGAATTGTATTTATAATCTTAAAGATACAGAAAATGTGCTGTTTTTCATGAATATTTTTGAAATAATGTAAGAATCTGTAACATATATGACTTTATGGATATTTGAGTACTTTTGAGTTGTAGGTATTTTCCCCATATATAGTCAATAAAATTCCTGAATATTCTTCAGCTAAAATTTTCTTGCAGCAACTATCCCATCTCTCCTCCTCTACTACATTCATACCTTTTGCACTAGGTACAGTTATACATTCATTATTACCATTGCTTCTGAGAAAGGGCATATCAATTACTTCTATATAACTCCATCTACTCTCTGTGATTTTTTCCATATCAAAACATTCTTGCCTATCTATTCCTTTCTTTGTATTATCTTTCCTAATTTTGTTATAAACTCTGAGAAAGGACTTGCCTCATTTGTGTCCTTAGCCCATAGTTAGTATATAATTTGTATCAATCTATCTATTCATCTTTCATTCCTTCCATTCATTTATCCATCTATCCATTCTTCCAACAGTGCAGATTACATCCCATTCATATTTATTCATCTTGGGCAGATCTTGTTCATGTCTTCCTTTTAATCTTCTCTTGTGAGGAGGGGTGAACCTCCCAAAATGTTTCCCTAGATCTCTTGTATTGCAAAAAAAAAAAAAGAAAACTAATCAAGCCTATGAGATGGCATCAGTTACTTGGTTTTGCTAAATAACTGGTTTACTTCCCCTTTTTGGTCACATACCACTCTGACAACATCCTTTAAAAATTATTCTCCTGCACAACTAATTGTTAGAAATATGCTTCAGCTTATCTTATGCCTGCTGTGGACCTCCCCATTGTCCTTGAATGATCCACATTATGAATTCTTCAGTGACTTATATTTTATTATACATCACACTAAAACATTAACAGAAGAATATTTAGATTAAAAATATAGACCTTTATTTCAGGAAAAATCTAAAGGTCATTAAATCACTGCACAATTTCCCAAAAACATGCAGGCCCCTATCTTCTCTTTATATTTCAATCCAACTCATTGTTCAACTTCAGTGTCTATCCAAGATGTGTGTATGTGTGTGTGTGTGTGCACACACTGACAGAATTGACTGTCCACTGAGTTAAATGATATAATCTAGATGGCAAAAAATTTAAATATTAAAAAATCTACTAGTATTTTTCTGAGTGGATAGTTAAGTCAAATTATTTTGAGTGACGTTACAGTTTTAACATCAAGTGAGTGAGGTATAACATGAAAATACATATTTACCAAAGGTATTTGCCAATATCATGGAATATGTATTGCCCAAACTTCAGATAAAAATGTCTAAGTAGATAAGCCAAGTATATAAAATATGAAATAATAGACTTTCAATCTAAATCCTTCACTATATTGCCATTATGATTGGGTTTTAATAATATTAAAAATTCATCAAAAATATCAGAGCATTGGGAAGCTCTATTGAGGATCTATAGAGAGAGGTAAATGAAAATTGGACAAGATAAGAAAACAAAGATCAACTGTGACATGCATGATTTGAGCAAATACACCAATTTATAAGGCAGTTCATATATTGGATAACATTTTGGGAGTCAGGATTGTGAAGGGTGTTAATGATGAGCTAACACTAACCAGATGAAATATAATAAGGTAAAATACAAAGTCCTACATTTGAGGGTTTTTTTAAAATCTTGAATCAATTACATAAATAAATGATGGAGAAGATATGACTAGAAAACAATTTACATAATAGGAAAAGACCAGAAAATTTTATTGACCTATCCACTCTGAGAAAACATCTAATGTCATGTGAATATAAATTTGCTTTGAAGAAGAATTCATACAAATACAGTGTCCAGACTGAGGGAAATTACATTCTTACTGCAAACTGTCCAGTTTAGACCACATCTACTAATACAAAAAGTTCCTAAATAGTGCATGCTCTTTGATGCAGCTATCTATACCACTGTCAGGCTTATGCTTCAAAGAGATCAAAGAAAAAGAAAGTCTTACATGTACAGAATATTTCTAGTAGCTCTTTTTGTGGTGGCAAACATGGAAAATAAGGGAATTACATCAATTGCTAAACAACTTACAGTATGTGCATATAATGGAATACTCTCATGCTATAAAATGAGAGAAATATGATTTCAAAGAGATATGAAAAGATTAATATAAACTGATGCAAATGAAGTGATCAGAATGAGGAGAAGAGTTTATTCTGTAACATCAATATTAAAAAATAAACAATTTTGAAGACTGGCATGAAATGATGAAGATTGAAATGAACAGAACAAGGAGAACAATTTATGTAACTACAACACTGTTAAACAATTTTGAAAGTCACAAGAATCCTGATGAATTACAATGACCATCCATGATTCCAGAGGACAAATAATGAAGCATGCTATACACCTCATTACAGAGACGTGATGGATTTTAGAGTGCAAAATGACACATACTTTTTTTTTTCAGACAGCCAATGGGAAAATTTATTTTGCTTAGCTATGTATGTTTATTACAAGGAATTTTGTTTTTGCTTTCTTTTTTCTACTCAAGTGGGAATGGGAGCAGAAGAATATTTATTTCTGTTAATTTTTACAAATAATATTGAGCTTTTAAAATATGCTATATCTACATTATAGATATTTTTGATTCTTAATTCTGACTGCTACATTCAATAAGGGGCATTCTCATCTGAATGAAAAGAAAGGTTATTTGTTAATAATGTACTTGTACTACTTACCCCATATTTGTGAAAAAAAACCCTCTGTAACCTTCAAGTTTTATCAGAATAGAAGCTATAATTAGAATCTAGGGTTTTTTTTTCCTGTAGAAGGACACAAAATATTGGTTTTCTTGAGCCACAATATGATACTAGAGCCTGCCTTGCAAATAGGAAAATAGCCATGATGTCAGAGGAGCATTTCAAATCTTCCCCAACTATCTAAAAAACAAAGGGGAAAAAACTCTTATTCCTTTATATTGAATTTGGAAATTCTACTATTATAACTTCATCACTCTTTTATAAGATTTGGCTTCCTCAAAGCAACGCATATAAGATTTGGCTTCCTCAAAGCAACGCATTTTTTTTCTAGAAGGAAAGAAAGGTATTAGTAAGGAAATTGGAGTTAGGAAATCTGGGGTCCAATTCAAGCTCTGTCTTTTACTAGATGTATGACCACAGCCAGATCTCCAAATCTCTGTATTTTTCTTTTTCAGTATTTAAAATCTGACCAATAATGTAAGCATTATTTACTTCACAGGGTTGTATAAAGTGCTATTTAAACATGGATGACTATTTTATAACAAACCTTTTATTAATCATTGACTCTTTAGTATAAGTCTTAGATCATTTCCTGAAAGCAAGTTTTAATTTGGGATGAAGGTAGAGGTTAAAAGTTTCTCTAAAAGAAGAGAAAGGAGCATATAATGAATGGCCTTGAAGACAAACTTTCCTGACAACACA
This sequence comes from Sarcophilus harrisii, assembly GCF_902635505.1. Classification (NCBI taxonomy): domain Eukaryota; kingdom Metazoa; phylum Chordata; class Mammalia; order Dasyuromorphia; family Dasyuridae; genus Sarcophilus; species Sarcophilus harrisii. Next base: position 377,659,540 of record NC_045426.1, on the reverse strand, counting down.
ATTGTGAGAAGGTTGACCCTATGTAATCTTTACCTTCTGAACTACAACTGTCTGTCATGAAAATTTTGATGGGTCTGCGCTTATCTGCTTTCTGACTATAAATATTTATTTATGCTCTAAAACCAGATTTCCTGCCTTTACAATTCATATTTTACACAAATGTCTGTTAATAAATGAACTAGTGAGCTAGCATGGACAATGCAGGTAACACACACAAATATACATACATACGTAGATATATGATTTGCACTTTACAGATTGTAAAATATTGATTTTGATCTGTCAATCTTGATGTTCATCTAGGAAAAAAAAACAATCAAAACAAACATGCCATTGGGCCAAAGCCAAGCTCTTTGTTGTGAATTTTTAAAATCTGCCTAACCAAATATAAGAAAACCTAACTATTTAGAAAAATTAATTGGGTATTTTATAAATATTTGTAAGAACTTTATTTTTTCAATATTTGCAAACCTATTGTCAAGAAATACATTGGAAGAGGACAGCTAGATGATGCATTTGCGTACAAGGCTTCTTGACTCTAAGGTCAGGTCAACTTTCTATCCTTTAGCCACTATGGTATACAGATCTTTCTACCCGCCATCTCTGTCCCTATTGCCTTGCCCAATAATAACAAGCAGAAGATTGTCAAACAACATATGCTTTTTTCTATATCTTGCAAGGAATCTTGCATAATTTTGATGTTGAAAATAAGCTCTTAAGGAAGCATTTTGCTCTACTGAATCAAAAACTTCTAAGAATCAATAAACAATAAGCATAGAGAGATCTTGTAAACTCTGAAACTTTCCATCAGTTGTAAGATAATGTATTTTCTACTGTGTGATATCACTTAAAATGCCTGTTTATTCCTTATTAATATCCTTAATAAGGATATACTCAATGTGTAGTATATTATTTTCATATTTTCCATAAATGAGAAAGTAGAAATATGAGTTGGTCACCTTGATCCCTTTTTGAAAGCATTATTGAAGCCTGATTTTTTAATATTTCTATGACATCTTCAGCTCCTTATGATATCTCATGGATTATTCCCTTAATGTCTTCACAATTGTCTTTCCTACAGCACAGATCTCTTGTATATGCCCTTGGCCTTATGAAGTTTAGAGTTGTGTTTGATTTTCTCATCTTTATTCTCTTTAATGCAATTTCTATACCTTCTACAATCACATCCAGGACTATATTATTAGAGTCCAAATATGATGACTCCATTTTCATTGAAGGTGAAAAGAGTTTCATATAAAAAAAATGTAGATCTTTTGTCTGCTCTTTTTTCCCAGCTCCATCCTCAAGTTAACAGGCTAGTTGGGAGAGGAAAATAGATCTCTTTGTTATTTTTAGCCCATTTTCCTGTCAGCATCACGCTTCTGCTTATATTCTATATAATTTCAAAAACTCAGTTCAATAAATGTGAATTAAAATCTTATGCAAGCAGAAGGGAGCATACAAAGGTTAGGTTAGGCAAAGTTCTTGTCCACATGGATCTTACATATATGTAGTTACAACATATTATGTAATAGAGGAAAAAATTAATGAAAACGGCTACAAAATAAAAAAGAATGATAAACACAAGTAAGAACTCCAGGCAAAATACTTTGAGAAACCTGAGGAGATCAATTTTATCTGAGGATCAGAAAAGATTTAATGAAGTTAGCACCAGACTTGGACCTTGAAGAAAAGAATTATTAACAGATCAGTTGATGTGTGTTTGTGTTTGTGTGTACAATGAAGATGGATCCAACCATCCAAAATATTTGAGCTGTGAAAAGTTTCTCAGCTTGCTATGATAAGAAATCACTGTCCTCTAGAAAAGAGATATAAAACATGCAGTCAACAATGTCATGCAGTCCCCAAAACTCAAACCAGATTAAAATATAATTGAAAATTTTATAACATAAATAAAAATGCAATAAAACATAGATGATGTTAAAATGTGGTTTTCCAAATCATTTTAAGGCATGCAGGGATACTTACATATCATTTACTGGCTCTGAATTTGACACCACTGCTTTAAAATGCTATAGTGAAGAATTAACGTTCCTTGGATTGCAGCTCTAAAATGAAAAAGGATGTGATTAAGCAGAACAGCTTCAGAATTTAATGTTCAACACTAGTGTCATGAGTGATTTGACTCTTTTCTTCTTACACTGTGTTGGAGACATAGAGAGATTGTGACATGACTAGTAATCCTTTGGACATGGACAAGGTGGCAGCTATTTCGTATGGCATGGGAAACATTTATTTACTGCTTGATTCAGTTCCTCATTATGTGTCTTGCTATTCTGATACATTAAGTGAATTTTGCTATAAATTCATGTGTCAGATGACCTAGCCTGGAATAGAGATGTACTGCTGGGGGCTCAGACCTGTAGATTTGAATAGATAATGATCCACAACAGAACCTTGAACCTGGATGTAGCTGAAAGAGCTGCCACATCAGAGCTCCCTGAGCTTTATTTAAATAGTGAAATTGAAAGGACCTCAGAGGTCATGTCTGCCTGAAATATTCTTTCCCATTATAGCATTCAAGACAAGTAAGTGGTCATTCAGCCTCTCTTTAAAAGCTGCCAGTGGTGGGCAACTTATTACCTTGTCTGGGAGAGCATTTTAGTTTGATGTAGTTTGAATTGTTAGAGATTTCTTCCTAAATAGGTACATTTTTTATGTGGATATCTGTGTATCGATGAATAGATTTAGGGAGTGAGTAAAAGAAGGGATGATGAGAAAAAAGAAGACATTCAAATAGAAAATAACAAACCCCCAAAACTTTTATTTGACCTTTAGAATCTGGCTACTTGGGCAGAGTGGATAAAGCATTGGACTTGGAATCCATAAGACTCATATCCATGAGTTCAAATCTGGCCTCAAATATTTAGTAGCTGTTTGACCCTGAACAAATAACTTAATCCTGTTTGCCTCAATTTCTTCATTTGAAAATTTAGTTGGAGAAGAAAAATGGCAAGACATTTTTTCATCTTTGCTAAGAAAAAAATGATATGGGGTCACAAAGAGTAAGGCATGACTGGAATGAATTTACAACAACAACAATCAAAAGAAGTTGCCTCTAGATTTTCCAACATCTCTACCTGTCAAAGTGAATTTTCTGCCCCACATTGACAATACTAGTTCTATCAATGGGATCCAAGATGGTGGCCTTCCTTTGTACCTTCAACTCATTCCCTCCAGCCCATGCTAGCTGTTGTATACCATTCCTGAGCTAGGACATGGATTCTGTTCTGGGGAAGATATTAAAAGCTGAAACACCCCCTGTAGTCCTGAGGGAGGAGGCAATTGTTCCTTCACATTGGTATCCCTCCAAGGACAGCAGTGCTTTCATATTTTCGGATTAATTCATGATCAAACATTGATGAATCACACTATTTTACTGAAAAGCACAGTCCTTAAGTCAACCACCTAATCTAAGGGAAGAAATTAAACTCTAAACCAACATAAACACATTACAAGTCATTAGTGTAACTAAAAAGGAATGTATAATTAAAACATTTGTGTATTTTAGCTCAAATTCATCTGCGGTCGGAAATTTTAATGAACTGTTCATCAAAGAAATCTCGGGAGTCTGGGGATAAGTTTAGCATAACAAGAAATTGGATGTTTTCTTCCCCTCCGCACCAGAAGCTCCATTCCCACCGGTTTCTAAAAACCAACCTGTCATTGGCTCCACCAAACTAATAATGATTCTAAGTGGTTATGATCGCTACAGTGTTTTAAACTGATGTTATCTTTTTTATCCCTTAAGAATCATGTTTTTCATAATTACTTCTCTTTTGTCCTTTCCTTAAGACAAATGATTTTGTAATTAGTGATGAAGGAAGGAGTCATCACTCCAAGACATCTGTCAAGTTGTCATGAAGTATGTCTCCCTGTAGCTATATTTAAACTTTCTGTTTAATAGCCTCTTGCTTTATTTCACGATTACATCTCTGTGGAACCATACGCAGGATCCCCTAATGATCAGGTTCTATAAAACACAGAGCAATTAGATTGTAAGAAATATTGCTCCCCAGGAAGTCCTTCCTATTCATAATGAACATCTTTCTCTCTCTGGATCCCTTCGTCCTCTGTCTCCTCCTCTAAGTTGGTGTCCCTTGCCCTGAACTCCTTGGTGGAGTGGTTTTAGACATTGTTGTAGAAGATGACTGAATGTGTCAACAATTAGGCTGACATTTCCCCCAACCTCAGTATTGGGTTGTAACAATGCTCTCTCCATCTCCAAGAAAATGACATGCTATTGTGAAGAACTGAATACTTATCTCTTGCAAGGGAAAAGAGAAAGAACTACTTTGGCATTGATGTTGAGGATTTCACAATACCCTTGAAAGAAAAATGATTGGATCACTTTCATGGACTCTATTCTCTTCTGTCTCATTCTCTGAGAAAGACTGCTTCTGCAGAGCCTCCCCAAGACATTTATCAAGAGCTGAATCCAGATTGACAGAGACATACTGTTGAGTTCTGGGTAATTTGGATATCCTCATCTCCATGACAGTGCATTCTAGTTTTAACACTGTTCTCCACTTCAGATGCCTTTAAGTCAATAGTTTAGACCCTAAATCTCACAGAAATCCAACATCACTTTAGTGATAACTTTTGTAATTTTAATGTTGCTTTGTACTTCTGCAGCTCCTTTCATCTAAGATCCCAAAGCACACTGATATCCTTTGTTTTTCATATAAGAAACTAAGCCAAAGATAGATATGGTAATTTGCTCAAAGCTACAAAAATGTAAGAATAGGCAAATTATTTCTAATTTGAAGACTGACATTTGACTTTTCAGCTCATTTTTCCACAGGACAGTGATCTTCAGTTGACAGTGTTGTTGATTATAAACAAAGAAACTGTTTTCTCAATATCCTTTTTCTTTCTCCTTTCCCAGATCCCAAAAAAGTATGCTTGAGTCCATTCTTACAGAGTCATTATTTGGAATTAAATATAAAGTTTGACTCAAGGAAAAACAGTCCAGTTTTACCATACTGTCTCTTTATATTCACTTCTGCTCAGTTTTGCAGCCTATAATGAACAAATACTGGCCAAATTGGAATAAAATAAAACATTGGTGAATCACCTATAAACAAAAGTGAGTTTACTTAACAATAATATGGAAAGACTATTCAGCAAGAATGCAGTATTGGTTTGAGTAAATGTAATTCCCCTTGTTTCTATATTTGCCACAGTAGCAAGTGTGGTCAGCCTTGACTCCTAATCAGCTTAGCTTTTATATTAATAATACCAAAAAGCTAGGAATTATTTCAGCCTTATACCAGGGAGGAATATATACATACATGCATGCATAAATATACATATGTGTGTATATATACATACATATATATATATATATATATATATATAATAGTTTTATTGACGTTGAAGGGAAAAAACATTCTATGAGTGCCTAGATAGAGTACATTTGCCTAATACCATCTCTCTTTGTCTCTCTCTTTCTCTGTCCTTCTAAATCTCTACTCTCTGTGTGTGTGTGTCTGTCTCTTTCTCTTTCTGTCTCTGTCTTTCTGTCTCTCTGTGTGTCTATCTAGCTGTCTGTCTGTCTCTCTCCACCCTGTCTCTGTGTGTGTGTCTGTTTCTCTCTTTTTCTCTGTGTCTCTTCTTAAAAGCTCTTAATGAATGTGTTTCCAAAGAAGCAGTCTTTGATCCTTTTATCTTTTCTCCCTACAATATCTTAGTTGGCAATTTCATTCTCTCCTATGTCTTCAACTACCATCTCTTTTCAAGTCAAGCAATCAGTTAAACAATAATAACTTATTAGGCACCTGTTATGTGCCACATGCTGTACTAAAGTCTGAAAAATCAAAAACAATAATTAATCAGTATCTGCACTAAAGGAACTTGCATTTTATTTGTGGAGGAAAAATAGATGTATTATTTAAGTACATATGTATATTCACAAATTATAATGCCATGTACATGGTAAACTGAATAGAGTGCTGGACTTGGAATCAAGAAAATTAAGTTCAAATCCTGTCCCAGAAGTTTACTACCTGTGTTTCTCTAAGGTACTTAACCTATATTTGCCTTAATTTCCTCATCTTTAAATTGGAATAATAGCACCTACCTCCTAGGATTATTGTGAGAATCAAAAAATAATATTCAAAAATTGCTTTGCAAAATTTAAAACTATATAAATGCTAATTATTATTATAAGCAAAATATACAATATGTTCAAAATACCATCCTTAAATGGTGTTAATTTCTGCCTAAATCCCTAATTTATCCTTCAAATCCCTAAAATCATTTAAAGCAAAATTTCTAGTTTTGTCCTGTCTTCTACACTCCATATTTTCATCTTCAACTACTATCAGCATGCCTTCACTTGAAGATTGCATCAATTTCTCAACCTTAATCTTTTAAAAATGCAAGATTTTGATATTTCCCTTGCAATTTGTTCTTCATTCTGGTGCATTGAACAGAGTTCTGGGATCTGGAATTAGGAAGATATCTTTCCAAGTTCAAATATAGGTTTAGATACTCACTAGTTTATGAGTCCAGGCAAGTTATTTAACCCCATTACCTCAGTTTCCTCAATTGCAAATTTTGCTGGAGAAGAAAATGACAAAACACTCTAGTATCTGCCAAGGAAATCCTAAATGGGGTCATGAAGAGTCAGACATGACTGAAAAATGACCAAACAATAAAAACAATAATTAAAATACTTCTATGATTTCTATCTATGGTACCACAAGTCAGTTTATAGTCTGTGTTTTGAAGACTTGGTATTATCTTTAACTATTTGCTATCATGGCAGGGTAGAAAAAGTAAAATCAGAAAATTTAATGTCATAGCATCCCAGTTTAAATACCAGTTAGCACTTTCTCTTGGTGTGAACACAGACAAACTTTCTGGTTCTTCATTTCCTCATCTGTTGGATTGAATTGTATCTCTGAGATATATTTCTGCTCTAAATCTTCCATCTTTTGACCACTCATTATGTGGTAATACAGAGGCCTCTCATATCCATCTCCTCCTCTTTATTCCCATTGTAACTATTGTAGTTAAGGCCCACATTACCACCTGATCAATTGCAATAAATGCCTAATAGTTCTTCCATTCTCCTCTTTGCCCCTTGTCCCCTCCTCCATTGTCCTTCATTATACTGGTATAATCATTTTCTTAAGTAGAGGTCACATTATATTACAACTCTGATAAAAAATTCTCAGCAACTACTTTTGCCTTTCAAGTTCAAGCCTTTTTACCTGTCATTTAAGGGCCTCTACAATCTGATACCTAATCTCATGTTCCTAAACTCTCTGGACCATGGGATATCACTAAAGTGATGTATTTTCTGGTCCTTCTAAAATATCCTACATCCTTCCATACCATATTTTTGCAATACTGTTCTATGCCTAGTCTTCCTTCCTTCTTATTCTTTGCCTTTTAATTTCCTATACATCTTTGAATAGTGAATAAAAATTCCACCTTTTCTGCTCTTCTTTATTCTTAGCAATCTTTCTCCTCAGACCTTACATGTCAGATTGCTTGTAACCTCTTTAAGACAAGTATTTATAAGGGAATAGGATAATATAGAGAATTCAAAGAGATTTTGAAATCATAAGCCAAACATACACACACATATACATACATGCATTCATACACATATGTATATATACACATATGCATATGCACATATATATATATATATACATATATTGTGTGTGTGTCTTCTCTATATGAATTTTTGAGCTCTGTAAAAATGGGGACCATATCTTATCTTTGTGCCAGGCTGTAAGTTTTAGGTCCTTTGAAAGAGATTACTTATTTCTTGGTTAATACCTAATAATGCACTGATAATAATAAGAAACTATTGGATAAAGCAAATGAGTTTTTAATGTCAAGGTACTTCTAATCTGGTGAGAAACAGTTAAGTTTTCCTTTTTTAAATTTTTGTAAAGCTTTTTATTTTCAAAACATATGCATAGATAGTTTTCAATATTCACCTTTGCAAAACCTTGTGTTCTAATTTTTTTTCTTCCTTCTTTCCCTCCACCCACTCCCCTATGGCAAGTAATACAAAATATGTTAAATATGTTCAATTCTTCTAAACATATTTCCACATTTATCATGCTGCACAAGTAAAATCAGACAAAAAATGAAAGAAAAACGAGGGGGAAAAAAGCAAGCAAACACAACAAAAAAGGTGAAAATAATATGTTGTGATCCACACTCAGTCACCACAGTCCTCTCTCTGGGTGCAGATGGCTCTCTCCATCACAAGACCATTTGAACTGGCCTGAATCCCCTTGCAGTTGAAAAGAGCCATGTCCATCAGAATTGATCTTTGTATATAATCTTCTTATTGCCATGTTCAATGTTTTCTTGGTTCTACTCACTTCTCTTAGCACCAGTTCCTGTCTCTCCAGGCCTCTCTGAAATCATCCTGCTGATTATTTCTTATAGAACTATAATATTTCATAACATTCATATACCCTAATATATTCAGTCATTCTCCAACTGATGGGCATCCACTCAGTTTCCAGTTTCTTGCCACTACAAAAAAAGCCGCTACAAACACTTTTGAACATGTGGGTCCCTTTCCCTCCTTTAAGATCTCTTTGGGATATAAGCCCAGTACAAACACTGCTGGATTAAAGGGTATGCACATTTTGATAACCCTTTAGGCATAGTTCCATATTGCTCTCCAGAATGGTTGGATCCGTTCACAACTCCACCAGCAATATATTAGTGTCTCAGTTTGCCCACATCCTCATGCAACATCTTAGCCAATCTGAACAGTGTGTACGTCACAGTTGTCTTAATTTGCATTTCCCTGATGAATAGTGATTTAGACATTTTTTTTCATATGTCTAGAAATGGCTTTAAATTTTTTTGTAAATTATCTAACAGATAAATTTTTCAAATAATAATGTGATATATCTGCAGGAGTGATACAAACTAATCTGCATGAACTATGTGAGGATGAAAAAATCATTTCTATCTCCAGAGACTAGGCAAGATTTGATAAAAGAACTAGAATCATGATCTGGGGCTTGAAAGAAAGGTGGGGCTTAGTCAGGTAGTAAAGTGAGCCAGACAGAAGCTATTTTAGCAAGCAAGATAATGTACTTACAGGCATTTTAATCAAGAAAAGGATTCATGAAAATGAAAATTGCTATGCATTCTATTTTGGCTAGTCTAAGAACAGAGTAATTTACACAAAACAAAAACAAAAAACCTGGAAAGTACATTGGAACTAAACTCTAGTTGACCTTGAATAACAAAATAAATGATACTTACTTTGTTTTATTCTTATCTAGAAAGTGGTAGGGAAGTTTGGAAAGTTTGGAAAATGGAAGTTATAAGAATAAGAATGATACTAATAAAGAATATTAACATCTTAATAACAATAATCACAACTTATATGTATTTAATATTTGCAAAATACTTTACCTGTATTAGCTTATTTTTGGCCTTACAACAACCCTGTAAGATAGATGGTCTTATCACTCTTTTTAGCTGAGGAATTTATGGTTCAATGACTTGCCCAGAGTTCTATCACCCATAAAAATCGGAAGCAGCATTTGAACTGAAGTCTTCCTGGATCTAAATCCCTGTAGGATTCTATTCATTATCCATGCCCTGTCTTGTGTGGACAAACCTTTTCATGTGGAAAAATAACATGGCTATGGTGTAAAAGATAGATTGAAGACAGGGAGAAGATGTAAAGACAATTTAAAAGATAAAAGATAAAGATGAGAGACCTAATGAGGCTCTGAACTAGCTTAGTGAAATGTGGAGTGGGAAGGAAAGTAGAGAAGTAAAAGATATTTTAGACTTAGAATTATTAGAATAAGCTGATTGGCAGCAGCTTCTTGGAGGATGCTGAGTACTTGGGTCCCTGATATTGAGCATATTGACAGGGAAAGCTTGTTAGGCTAGGCTACACCTGCTAGCATTTCTCCCCAAGGGAAGGAGGTGACTTGTAGGGTTTTTAAGGGAGAACTAAATGGCAGAACAAGACTGATAATAACTAATGGGTCTCATTCTCTCTAGTACAGTGTGGTCTTAAAGGATGCTTAGCTGGAGAGAGGAAACAGGGATGATTTCCATAACACAAGCTAACTATTGTGACCAGAGGATTTGTGAGGTGGTTTTTGTTTCCTTTGTGTGAGTGTGTCCTTGTCCCTAATCCATTTCCTAGCAGAAGTTCCTTGTCTGTATTTTTGTTTGTTTGTTTCTTTTTGTTGTTTTTTGTAGAAAGTGTCAGCCAAAGGCTTTTCCTGGTCCTATTTGTCTGGGGTTTATTGAAATAACTGGTGCAAGGGACTGGTATGCCCATATTCACATGGGAAGTCATTTATGATATGAAAGAACCTTATAGTTGATTTTGCCATTGGTATGAATCTCCCCCCAGACTGAGGCTTTCTCTCTTGTTTCTAGGGCAACAGCTCTGGCAGGAAGCCCCATGCTCCTGACACTGATTATAAATGTAATCAAATCTCCATTATATGTACTACTTGAGGGGAGAAACTGAAAGTCATTTTGCTTTAGCTCTGAATGTATTTACCTTCATATTTGTGAATAGGGGTGTGCCATATGCTTTGGGAATTTGCAACATCTCCCAACAAATATTAGAACTAACCTGTGAGGTCTGACTCAGGAGGGGCTAGGAATCTGCCCGATTTCCCCATTAGGTACCACAGCTCATCTCCTTTCCACTCTGCAGTCCATGCTGGGTATCTCTAGTAGATCTGACCTCCCTCTCCCTGAGCTTTCAGACTAAGTAAATAATATGTTTGCCAAATATAGAAGAGATAGAAATGAATTGTTTTGGATTAAGCTGTCTTATAGATCATCAGAGTCAAATATAGATCATTAGAGAAGTGTATTAGCCTAGTAAAATAAAAGTTGAATTTATATATAGCCTAAGCTGAAAAGAGAACTTAAAGCTCAATTCTTTGTAGCAACAAGGTAATTAAAGCCTGAAAGAGTTAAATGAATAGTTAATTCTGAGGGTCTGTGTGGAATAATCAGACCTGGAATTCAAGTGTCCTCATTGTTCAATTCTTTTTCGAGTATATCCAACAACAGTAAAGAAAACAGTTAATGACTTCTTCAGACCTTTTGGTACTTATGTGCAGATATAAGCTGATCATAGACAAAGAATCCATTGAGTCTTTTTGTCACTCATTCTAGCTTCTATTGGATTGTAGATTCCCGAGAGATGCTTGCTGTTGAGTTTATAAACATTTTAAAATGTTTCCACAAAACTAAATTGCAGAAGTATTAGTGACATAAGGCAATTGGAGAGTAAATTGTTCTAGAGAGGGAGATATCAGGGCAGATAACTATTTTAAGACTTATCATGCCCTTTCCTCAAGTAAACAATCAGAATTTTCATGTACAAAACTCTTTAATTAGTCCTAGATGTCTGCAGATAGTTACAATATCATTGTAATCATCATTTTCAAGTAAGTAAGAAGGCTGATCATGTCAAAAGACTAAGGTTGGTATGCTTTGAAAGTGAAGATATCACTAAAGTACCATCCCACAAAAAATATTAATAATCTCCTCTTAGAGAAAGTTAGCCTAGTTGAAGAAACAAGGTATATTGAGAGAGGTACATAGAGGAGAAAGAATGGTTTAGACAAGTCAACCTATCATTACCATTTTTTTACAGAGCCAGATTGAAATAAATCAAAACCTTGGACTTAATGGTCCTGGAAAGAGTAGAACCCCTTTAAACTAGAGGCCTTCCTTCAGGAAATCAGTGCTTGTGGAGATGTGAGATTAGGCAATTGCTTCTACTGGTCCAATAATCTTTGCTTCCTGAGCACCATTTCTACTAACAACCTAGAAAAAGTTTTTCCCACCAGAGAATTTGTCACTGTCAGATATTTTGGTCAGTAATAGATATAGTTTTGTCAGTATAAATAACATTAAAGAAAACACATTGCCATCTGTTTTGCTATTGGACCTTAAGGTTCATTAGACCACCCTATATCAATTGCTGCTGAAATGTCCTTATAACTCTATTAGGATATTTCTTTTGAGAGTAAGCACTGATTTGCTTTTCTATTTGTATTATTTGTACTTAGCACAGTACTTTGAACTTATGTACTTAATAAAATTTCCTTCCTTCCCTTTTTCTATCTTCCTCTTTCTTGCCTTCTTGCCTTCCTTTTCTTCTTCATTCCAAAGAAGGTACCATGATACCACCTCTGACATTCACCAGCTATGTGACTGTGGGGAAAAAAAAAACTAACTTCTTTGAGTCCTAGATTTTTTTTAAATCTCTTAATGAAGTAACACTTTTAATGTTTCATCAATAGCATCATTGTGAAGCACTTCGAAAACTATATAATATCAATTGTTATATTTTCTTTCAAGTAAAATTGTCTTGTCTGGTCCAGGCCCCCATTTTAAAAATAAGATATTTTTGAGAGGAGAAACACATTAAGTTCCCATAATCTCAGTGTAACTTAGTTTAATCAAATATTTTTCTCTTTTGGCAAAATAAAATCAGTTGGGTTAGTGATGAGGGCTAGGAGTGAAATGGGAATAAAAACAGCAACTCTGGGAAAGGCAGAGACAGAGGAGTAAGGGAAAAAGACAGTGTTCACCAGCTTCACAATTCTACTCTAAAATGGTGATGCTATTCACCAAATCATAGTTAACACTGGGGTCAGAATTTCAATGGAAATGCCTCATTACCAGTCAGCCCCATATGCATTATGTCCTCTTTTCATGGACTTGCCATTGAGGTTTTTTTTTTTCTTAGTTTATCCTTCTGTAAACTGGGACTAATAGGATTTGCCACCCACATTGCATGCCTTTAGCTGGAGCAAATGACTCTCTATGGAAGCCACATGAGGGATGGTTATTACAGTGTTTAGATGGCTGCTTTACAGAGTTTCCTTGATGGATCTGTCAGTTTTTCACCTTTTATAAGCAAGGTGCCTTCATGGATCCATTAGTTACTGCAGGATGTTTGGTTTATTTATGGACAGATCAAAGGCAGGTTTTAATATAAAGAAAAAAAAAGACTTGCAAAAGGGTAATTGAGAAGGCAGTTTTGGGCTCAATATAAGGTACATTACAAGGAGGAAGATTTAGTTCCATTATAAAGAGGAAGTTTCTACCAGGAAGAGCTATTCTTAAGGGGAGGGAAGGAGAAATAAAAGGGTCAGTTTTCTGTCACTAGAAGTATTCAAAATCTATATAATCACCTATAAGGGTTATTGTAATAATAATAATAATAATAATAATGCTAACATCTATATAACATATGATGGTTCATGGAATTCTTGATATAATTTCACTTTTAAGCCTCACAATTACTTTTTTTTTCACAATTACTTTATAATATGGATATTAACTCTATTTTGAAGATAAGAAAATGGAGGCTCTAAGAAATTAAGTGATTGTCCTATGGTTAAATAAAAAGTAAGATTGAGAGGAAAGGTTAAGACCCAGATCTGTCCTGACACCAGGTTCCATTTTTTATTTATTATGTTATGTTATCTTTCTATGATATTTTCAGGCAGCCAATAAATATTTATTAAATAGCTACAGCATATCAGACACTGAGTTAAACCCTGGGGATACAAAGAAAGCCAAAAAAGTGAATCTTTGCTTTCAAAGAACTCATAATCTAATAGGAGAGGCAACAAACACAAATATATATATATATATATATATATACAGTCTGTGTGTGTGTTTGTGTGTGTGTGTCTCAGTCTATTTCTCTCTTTGTCTCTGTATGGCAGGCTCTCTCTGTCTCTGATTGTAGATAGACAGACAGATAGATAGGTAGGTAGGTAGGTAGGTAGGTAGATAGATAAGTAGGTAGGTAGGAGATACGTAGGTAGATAGATAGATAAGTAGATAGACAGATATGTATGTTGGGAAATAGTTAACAAAAAGAAGACAATAGAATTGAGAGTACGGCTGACTATAGATAAGATTTTAGCTGGGATTTGAAGGAAACCAGGAAAGAGAGATGGGGAAGGAGAGTGTTCTAGTCATGAGAGATAGGCAGAGAAAATACCCAGATGCAAGAGCCTGATTGTTTTACTTCTGAAAGAACAGGGGTCCACAGATCACTGTAGCACACAATGGGGAGAAGGGGATGTATAAGAAGGGAGAGAAGCTAGGTTATTAAGAACTTTCAAGGCTAAAGATTTTGCATTTGATTCTGGGACCACTGGAGTTTATTGAGTATAAAGATAAGACTGAAATTTAGATTATAGAGATATTGGAAAAACATTTCTGCAGCCATATGGAAAATGAACTGGGGTGGCAAGAAACTTTTAGAAAGACAAACCAATGAACAGGGTATTAAAATAGTCCATGTTTTCACTGAGGGAATATGATTTCCTTTTTTAGGAAAGATATTGGACTAAATTGCTCTTAAGCCAAGAGAAAGTCAAATAAGGGAACACACACACATACACACACACACACACACACACACACATATACATATATATATATATATATATATATATATATATATATATATATATATATATATATATATATCACAGCTATAAGAGGCACTATAGAACCAGAGTTTGAATATCAAACTTGCCAAATTCATCTGAAGATATCATCAGGTATCCTGACTTTTGTCTTACCTCTGAATTTCAATAAACCTGGGACAGTGAGGCTTATGACTTTGTGTAACTTTGTCCCACTTAATTCCAATAAATAAGAGACAGAAATAAAAATTAGATGTAAAATGAATAATTTCAATCATATATTTTTTAAAGAAAAAAGGTTTTGTATAACTAAAGCAATTTGTAGCAAAAATCAGAAGGAAAGAAGCAAATTGGGAAAATATTTTATAGACATATTATCAAATAAAGGTATCATATCAAAAATATATAGAGAACTTTGTGAAATCTGTAAGAATGAGTCATCCACATAAAGAGTGATATAATAAGCAAATTAGAAGAACAAAGTATAGTTTACCTCTTAAATCTGTGGAGAAGGAAAGAATTTGTGGTCAAAGAAGAACTGGAATTAATTATTGAACACAAAATAGATCATTTTGATTCTAATAAGTTAAAAAAATTGTACAAACAAAAATAATGCAGATAAGATTAGAAGGGAAGCTATAAACTGAAAAAACATTCTTACATTCGAAAGTTCTGATAAAAGCCTCATTTCTAAAACATAAAGAATTGACTCAAATTTATAGGAATTCAAGCCATTCTCCAATTGATAAATGGTTGAAGGATATGAATATAATTTTCAGTTGAAGAAATTAAAACTATTTCTAGTCATATAAAGGTACTCTAAATCACTACTGATAGGAGAAATGCAAATTAGGACAACTTTGAGATACCACTATATACTTCTTAGATTGGCTAAGTTGATAAGAAAAGATAATGATGAATGTTGGAGAGGATGTGGGAAAATTGCTACACTAATACATTGTTGATAGAGTTGTGAAATGACCCAACCATTCTGGAGAGCAATTTGGAATTATGTCCAAAGGGCTATCAAAATGGGCATATTCTTTGATCCAGCAGTATTTCTACTGGGCTTATATCCCAAAGAGATCTTAAAGGAAGGAAAGGGACACACATGTGCAAAAATGATTGTGACAGTCCTTTTTATTGGCAAGAAACTGGAAACTGAGTGGATGCCCATCAGTTGGAGAATGGCTGAATAGGTCATGATATATGAATGCTATGGAATATTATTGTTCTGTAAAAAACAATCAGCAGGATGATTTCAGAGAGGCCTGGAGAGACTTATATGAACTGATGCTAAATGAAATGAGCAGAACCAGGAAAGCATTGTACAAGGCAACAAGATTATTTGATTATCAATTCTGATGGATGTGGCTCTTTTCAACAGTGAGATGATTTAGGAGAGTTCCGATGATCTTGTGATGAAGACAGCAATGTGCAGCCAGAGAGAGGATTATGGGAACTGAATATGGATCACAACATAGCATATTCACTCTTTTTGTTGTTAGTTTGCATTTTGTTTTCTTTCTTATTTCCCTCTTTTTGATTTGATTTGATTTGATTTGATTTCTCTTGTGCAGAAAGATGATTATATAAATATACATGCATGTATTGGATTTAACATATATTTTACCATGTTTAACATATATTGGCTTACTTGCCATTTAGGGGAGGGGGCAGGTAGGTGGGGGGAATTGGAACACAGAGTTTTGCAAAGGTTGGTGTTGAAAAATTATCCATGCATATGTTTTGAAAATAAAAAGATTTAATAAAAAAGAATATTAATAATCCTTCAATTGATAAATGGTTAAATTTTAGGGAGACGATTTACCACTAAAGAAATCAAAATAGTAGATATATTTTTAAAGTATTCTAAATCATTATCGATTAGAGAAATACAGGTTAAAATAAACTTGATATACCATTTTATACTTGCCAGTTTGGTTAAAATAATTGAAGGGAAAAGTGACAAATGTTGGAAGGGATGTGGAAAAATTGAGACATTCATTTTTGGTGGAGTTGTGAACTGATCCAACCATTTTGGATACCAATCTGGAATTATACCCAAAGAATTATTACACTACCTATGCTCTTTGACCCAGCAATATTATTATTCTGTGTTTCCAAAGATGATTAGGGAAAAAAGAAAACAATCTATTGCTTCTAAAATGTTTATAGAAACTCTCTTGTGGTGGCAAAGAACTAGAATTTGCACCCAAACCTATCAATTGTGGAATGGGTTGAAAAAGTTGTGTTATATTGTGATAAAATACTACAGTGTTATAAGAAATGATAAGTTCCATGATCTGAGAAAAACCTGGAATCTTTGGAAAACATGTAATGCTTGAAATGATGAAGAGTAAAATGAGCAGAACCAAGAAAACATTGTATAGAATAATGTGTTTACAGTTTAATATATCTTTCACATAAGATACACACACACATAAGATCACACACATATATGTGATATATTTATATAAGATATATATTCCTGTATATATTACATAGAACAATATTGTTTAAAAAATATATTTGAATAAATAAGTTGTTTATTCATTATAACAGCCCATTATACTATAAAGTGAAAATGAAGAAAGATGCTATCTGCATCCAGAAAAAGAAATGATAAATAGAAGTATGTATAGAATAATTTTACATACATACACATAAGCATACATACATACTTATTTGTATGTATCATTAGATTTAAAGGAAATACAGCACATATATACAAATTGTCCAAGATGTTATACTAGGAAATTAATAATTTAAATAGGTTAATTTCTGAGAAAGAAAGTATTGCCATTTGAAACACATCTGATTTAAATAGTTTCACAGTAGAATGCTTTCAAACTGAAAAGCATATAATCTCTCTATTACAAAGATTATTCATAATTAGAGAAATAGTAAATATTATCCAATAGCTTTAATTGAATTTACTTATATACATATATTTATATACAAAGAAAAAGAAAGAAAGAAAGAGAAAAATATAGAGAGACTTTTTAAATCAGGAAAAGATAATATTAAAAAGAAAGTGACAAATGTTAGTGAGTGTAAATGCAAAAATTACTAATCGAATTTATAAAATATAACATACATTAACATGACAAAACAATATTTATATCAGGCCATATAGGCCCAATTCAAAATTAGAATTGTCAAGGAATAATGTTTGAATTATTTTGTTTGGGTGGGATTTTTTTGGGGGGGAAAGGCTAATGTAAATATATTTCTTTTAAAAAGTTGATAAAATTTAATACCCATGATACATAATAGACTAATATAGACTAGGGATTTTTGAAAGTACTTACCTCAAGATGGATTTTACAGTGTTACAAAAATGTCTTACAAATGTCTTACAAAAATGAATGTTGAACACTAACTTTACATGTATTTGGGAAATGAAATACTATTGAATTTTTATAGTCTAAAAAATTCATGTCCTAGATCATTTCTGTTAAACTAATAACCCAGGCACAAAACCTCAGGGCTCTCTGCATTTCTCCTCTTTCTCCATCTCTACGCCATGTCTATTCATTTGACAAATCTTCTACTTGAGCAACATCTCTCAATTTGTCCAGTCTTTTCTTTTCCTTCTCCTAGTTCATTCAGATCCATATTCCCCTTTTTTTTCTTCCTGTTAATTGGTACACCACTTTGTGTTGCAGACTTCCTATCTAGCCTACACATTGCTGCCACAATAAACTTAATTCATCATGAGAAACAGTATGGCTTAGTGGATAGACAACAATAGTCTGGAGTTAGGAAAACCTGCATTCAACTTATAGCATAAAAGGGCACTGTAGACCTGATTCACATAACTCTCTCATCACCCTCAAATTATGACTAATGCCCATGTGATCTTGGACAACTCACTTAACCTCCAGGTACCTCTGTTTTCTCGGTTGTAAGATGGAGTTGACCTCCATCTTACTTAGAGGCCTAGGTGACCTCTAAGTTCTTCTATGATCCTAAGATCTAGTGATTCTATAAACTTGTCCTGAAACTTCCCTAAGAGCCTTTTTGTTATTGTTCAATCGTTCTTCAGTTTTGTCCTACTTTTCAAGATTTTATTTAGGGTTTTCTTGGAAAAGATATTGGAGTGGTTTTCCATTTTATTTTGTAGATGAGGGAACTGAAACAAATAGGTTTAAGTAATTGGTCCAGATTCACACACCTAGTAAGTGTCTGAGGACACTTTTGAATTTAACTCTTCCTAACTCCAGGCCTGACACTTTATCCATTGTGCCACTTAGCTATACTCAAGTATTCTAGGTTACATTTAAGATAATAAATTGCAGAGAAGGTACAGCACTGTACTTATAGAGTAAATTCCTCACTCATAGTCCCCTACATGATGAATTCACAAGTCTAGTTTTAAAAAAAATCTTTCTTTTAAATAAACATGGTTTGCCAAGTAATTTTCCTTACATAAATCTATAAATTGGGCAGAGCAGTGACATTATTGTCATTTAAAAATGAAGAAGTTGAAGGCAAGAGAAATGAAACACTTGCCATAGTTGCAAAATGAAGCAGCAGAACTTGGATATGAAATTGGGATTAAACTCCAAATGGCTCTCTGTTACTTAATAAAGTTTAAATTCATTAACCCAAGATTCAAGGCTTTCTATCTAGCCTTTCTGAGCTTGTTTCCCTTTCATATAAGTCCCACATTAGCCAAATAGAACTTCTAATAACTTCTTAAACATCTTTCTCTATTTTCTTCTGCTTATGGGATATAGTCTATACCTCTAACTTTCCCAATTATTTAAATTTTACTTATCCTTTAAGTTCTAATATCACTTCCATGAAATCTTAATTGATTCCTCATTTGGAGGTATCCTCTTCTTTAAATGTTTAATGCAATGTATTTATGCCTCTTGTACCTTATTACAGTCTATTTTTAAAAACTAAGATAAAACTTTTTATGGGATACTTATGTATATCAAATGAGATACTTATTTGATCTGATGGTTTGTAAACTTCATGGAGCAGGAACCATGTCTTAGCTCTGTGTTGTCCATAGTACCTAGCCAAGTACTTCATAAATAACTGGTAGTCAGTAAATGGTGTTGGAATGAATATTACAAAACAAGTTATACGGTTTTGAAAAAGAGTAGAGGGAGGAAAAAAGAGAAATGAAGAGAAATATATAATGAGTGATTTCCTAGTTCATTTATTGTAAATAAAATCCACTACACTGATGCCTTTTGCAATAATGTGAAAGAGAGTGAGATACACACACAGAGTCAGAGACAGAAAGAAAGAAAGAAAGAAAGAAAGAAAGAAAGAAAGAAAGAAAGAAAGAAAGAAAGAAAGAAAGGAAGGAAGGAAGGAAGGAAGGAAGGAAGGAAGGAAGGAAGGAAGGAAGGAAGGAAG
The DNA here is from genome assembly GCF_902635505.1 of Sarcophilus harrisii. NCBI lineage: Eukaryota > Metazoa > Chordata > Mammalia > Dasyuromorphia > Dasyuridae > Sarcophilus > Sarcophilus harrisii. The sequence goes on along the minus strand of NC_045426.1, from coordinate 377,639,693 downwards.
GAAGGAAGGATGTAAAACCCTGGTTTTACATACATCTAACAGTCAATAGTCCTTGCAACAATCCATCAGTAATGGAATCTAATACCAGAACAAAAGGTATTGAGAGCTGTGTCTCAGAGAAGAAAGCAAACCAATTGACAAGGTTGTTGATGATGATCTATAAGCAATGAGGGACCAAGAGGAGTCAACCATTGTTCAAGTGTCCTAAAAGGTATGCACTCAAGGGGCTTGGAAATGCTAAAGGACACAGAGGACTTTTGGCTAGAGAAACTCACCTCTTATAACTTTAAACAGAGAGAAGTGTATATTTTTAGAACTGAAGGGGGAGTGTGAATCTTAGAGATTACTTAGACCAAATTCTTCTTTAGTCAGATGCAGAAACTAAGAGAAAGAAAGCAGAACTGATTTTTTTTCAGTTGCTCCGTAGCCTTTTTTTTTCTTTTTTCCCTCAAATTTACTTTATTTGAAAAAAGAATAACCAAAAAGAAAAACAGAAAAGCAACATTACCATGTGCCCAGCAGAACATCAGGGATTTCTTCTGTGCCCTGAGCTTTCCATTACATAGCTTTATACCTAAGTATTGTGATAAATAGACTGACTTACCTGGTGCCAGGAAGACTCATCTTTCAGTTCAAATTCACCCATAGACATTTATTAGCTGCATGACCATGAGCTAGTCACTTCACTCTATTCCCCTTACTTTCTTCATCTATAAAATGAGCTAGAGAAGGAAATGTAAAACCACTGCAATACCTACCAACAAAAACTTCAAACGGGGTCATGAAGACTCAAACATGACTGAAAAATGACTCGGAACAACAAGCAAAACCTCTGCCTCTGTGATATTAGCATGAATCATCATAATTCTCGGCTTTTGCATAGGAAATGTAGCAGTCTATGGCATGCATGTCAAAGATACTCTATTGGCTATCATTTATATTGATAGAATACTAAGTATCATTTGGCAATCATCACTACCATCTCTCATTTTTTACTTTTATGAGATTTACCAGAACAAGAGAATGTCTTGCACAAGAGTTGGGAGGTAGAGTACTCCTCCACTTCCTAATATGCCCCATCTTCTTAAGAATGTGACAAATCCTTCATGCGTGAGTATATATGTACATGTATGTATATTTGCATATATATGTGTGTATATATATACATGGTCACATAATAAAAGGAGATGAAATTGGAAAACATTCTATTCCCAAGACATGGCCAGTAGAAAGGAGTTAAAATGTGTTTGACAAACTTCATCAGGATAAATATAACAAGAGTTAGTTAGGTGGCACAGTGGATAGAGCACCAGCCATGAAGTCAGAAGGACTTGAATTCAAATCTGGACTCAGACACTAAACACTTCCTAGCTCTGTGACCCTGGGCAAGTCACTTAACCCCAAGTGCCTCAAAGAAAGAGAAAAGATAAGTATAACAGGATTATTGATATATGAATGGAAGGAATGTGTAATAAGAGTAGAAAGGTAGGAAGGGATCAAGTTATGAAAAGCTATAAAGATTCTATACTTCATCCTGAAGGTAATATAGAACCAGTGGAGCTCACTGAAAGGGAAGATAACATGGTCAGACCTATATTTATGAGAATCACCTCGGCAATTGAGAAAATAATGAATTGGAATGGGGAAAGACTTATAGCAGAGAGACCAGTTTGAAGAATATTTCAATAATTCAGTGTTATAATCCACCACATATACAGTTAGTCTCTCTCTCTCTCTCTCTCTCTCTCTCTCTCTCTCTCTCTCTCTATACTATTCCTTTTTTCCATTTGGAAATTTCCAATGGAATTTCCATTCCATTCCTTTATATTCATACATTTGATCTTAAACAAAGTATCCTACTTCTCACTGCTCTAGGTAAACTATTTACAAATATAAATTACAGATAAAATACCACACTGTATTGGTATAAGGTATTTTCTATAATTATTCACATTTTGCTTAAAATTAAATTGATACTATTCTTATGGTGCTATACCATTATTTTTTATTCATCCTCCATTAGCTACCCTTTATTTCTTCTTTTGTATATGTCTTTGTATAAACTCAAAGAGGTAATGTCACATAGCTAGAAAGTATCACAGCCAGAGTTTGAAACCAGATTCATTGAATGTAGCTTCATTGCTTTTCTTTCTGTCACATTTTATCTCCTCTCCACAGTCTTATCTTGCTAACTACTGGGAGGCAGATATCAGCTCAATATATAGAAGAACTTTGTAACAATGAGAGCTATCAGAAAATATAATGGGCCTGCATTGTGTCAACTTTTTCCCCCTGGAAGTAATAGAGGAACACTATTGGTAGATATTTAACATAAGCTGCTTTGTTAGGTCACAAATAATACCACAGAATTTAGCATCAGAAGAGACATTAAAGGCTATCTAGCAGAATCCATATTTGTTCAAGAATGCCTTATACAGTATATGTGACAATGTTCATCTGGCCTTTGTCTGAAGAACTCTACTTCTTTTCAAGATGATTCATTTCACCTTGGAATAGTTCTAATGAATAGGTAGCCTTCCCTCACATCAGGCTTAAACATTCTACAATTCCTACCTATTGCTCCTAGTTCATAGGATCACATGAAAATCATAGGTTCATAGATTTTAAAAACAGAAAGAATCTTAGAGGTCTTTGGGTCCAGCCCTCTCCTTTTACAAATTAAAAACAACAACAACAACAACAACAACAACAACTGAAATATAGAGGGTATTAAGACACTTGTCCAAGGTCAAAGAGTTATTAAGTATCTAATGTGGGATTTGATGGTTCCCTCTTCCTAATATCTACTATTCCATACTACCGCTGGGATCAAGCTGCACAATTTTTGTTCCTGTTTTATTTAAGTACCCTTCAAATATCTCTCTTCTACTCCAAGTCTTTTTTAATCTGAGTTAAATATTTTTAGTACCTTCAACTGAGTTTTCTTGGTTGTTATTTAGAAGATTATCTCCATCCTTGCTCACTGTGGAACTTTGACATATAAAAAAGTTTGGGAGAGGTAGCTTCTGGGAAATCATTTTATTAATCATGCCAGTGGATAATTAATAAAAGGGTCAGTTGCACTCTCAAATACCAAAGACTTTCATGGAAAGGCATTTATATGTCCTTGGAATAATGGGCATGGAAGAGTATGTTCTTGAGGGAAGAAATCAACTTTGATTGGTTAATAAATAATGAGAGAATGATTGTAATGAAAAGTAGATTTATTCTAATAAGATTCTGTGGGATGTGACTATGATCACTGTCTTGGTCAGAGAGACATCTATTCCTATAACACCATGTCTAAACAAAAGAGGGAATATACTTCCTCACACTAGTCTGACTAAAACACAATGGGCCCAAATCCATCAATTGATCTAAATTAGTTTGCCTGGTAGAGTCTGGCATTCCATCCATTGTGCCATTTAGGTGACACAATACATTATGCATTCTATAATTTTGCTAAGAATCCAAATCAAATTATTTGGTCTAGAGTTATCAGCTACCATTCTTTATGCATTTTGAAAACTGAATGATTCCCCCTTCTCCAATCCCATTGTACCTTTTTTTCTTTCTATCATTCACAAATGTAGTTTATTGATCTCTTATTATCTCTCTATTTATGTTGGATCTCAAATCCCTTTAAACTAACTTTGTTCTGTCTGTTATGGGTTCAAAAATAATTGTCCTTAGACAAGAAAACAAGAAAAATAAGATATGTGTAGTTCTTCCTTCTCTCAGTTGTCAGTAATAATAAAAAACAATAATTAACCTTTTGTAACATTTTAAGGTTATTGTTAAATATATTAAATATTATCTCATTTCCTTCTTGCAACAAACTTGTGAATTAGTTTCCATTATTATTCCTATTTTACAGATGAGGAAACTGAGGATCTGCAAGGTGATCATCATTCTATTTATCCTGAATCATAGTCCTATCCCTTCTTTCATTTTAATCTCCAAAATAGCTAAACAAACAGACAAAGGCTATTTTTAAAGACTTTTCATGTCCTTGGCTTTCTTTGCCAACATTAGCTCATTCTGAGCTTTGGCACTCCTGACACTCTTATTAAAAGACCAATATCACTTTTAGATCTGTCCTCAATTACCTGTCTTTTTAAAGCCTTTCGTGTTTGTCTTTTTAAAATCTACCCTGACCTGTGATATCTCTTTGCTTATAATAAAAATAACAGGAGTTTGCATTTATATAGTGCCTTGCTGTACTCCAAGCTCTTAATAATAAAAGTACTTTAGTAGACAGCAGCAGCCAGTGTTGGATTTGGAGTCCAAAAGAGCTGCGTTCAGTACCTGTCTGCTGCACTCACCATTTCTGTGACCCTGAGCAAGCCACTTAACCTCTCTGAATCTCATGTTCTTCATGCATAAGTAGAGGTAAAAGTGATTCATAACAGCATATAGTTCATAGTTCATTATAGCCCTAACCTCACTCTTTCTCATGAGAGAATTTTTTAAAAGCATGAAAAGTGCTTTGTCAAATTTCAAATACTAAATACATCTCAATTATTATTTGCTTCTAATTTACAGATGAGAAGACTAAGGCTTTCATAGATTCATTGACTTATTCAGCTACTAACCAGTGTTACTGAGATGGAATCTTCTAAGCCTTAGATTAATATTTTATTTTTACTAATTCTTGCTGTGGCTAGTAAAAAAAAAAAGTACTAATAAGCACTAAAAATCCAACTTTTTGATAACAACAACAGAATAGAAAGAAAAAAATACAATAAGAGAAAAGAACAAATAAGTAGGTGTAGATAGCAAAGGTTTTAACTTTCTAGTTCCAAAAATAGAAATCATAATGAGTTTAAATAATTCAGTGAACCAATTGTGGCATAAGAAAAAGCTATTTAGTTTTTGTTTTGCTGTTTTTTTTTTCACTTCAATAGTAGTTTTTACCCACTATATGCTTCATTATATTTTATGCTTCTTAATGTATGATGTTCTAGAATAACTTTTCCCCTTTCCTATTGTGATGTATGCTCTTTGAGGGTAGAATAGATATAAAACTTAGTATCCCATAAGTCAACTACTACAGTGCTTTGTTCATAGTAGGCAACCAACAAATATTGGTTAAATAATCAATGAATTTCTATTATTCTCTTTTCTGGGATGACCAACAAAATTAAATAATAAAATAATTAAATTTGGAAGGTAACACTGGCCTCCACCAGATATGCATTAAGCATTTTATTTACCATAAAATTAACTTTAACGGGTATGTAGTATAAATTTGATATCAAAACAATGTCTTAAAAAAGTGGAAAAATCCAATAATGCAACTTGTCATTGAGTACAATTGGGGGAAATTTTTAATATATTTTTTTCTCCAAAAGCACAATTCAGCTCAATTGGTGTACACATATAGACCTAGATCATATTTTAATTTTTACTATTGATATTCATTTTTTTTTGGTCAGGGTTATTAACACTTACCACTGTGTTTTCTTGGAAAGGGAAAAGTGTTAATAACATTATTCTGTGTATTGCCATATTGGCAAAATAAAGTGGAATATTTGGGCAAAGTATTTTATTTTAATTATCTGGATAATTTCTTCTATTCCTCATTTAGTGTGCACATGCATATGTACAAGCAAACACATTTTTTTTTTCAAAAATTCCAACAACAGATGTATTCAATCCTGGCTTTGTCAATACAACGGAGAAAATGAATCCCAGTCAACAGAAAGTTCTGGTTAGTTAAATTCTCATTAATTGAGGTTTTACTGTATCAAAGCATCACATGCTCAAACTGCAATCAATATTTCTGTGTGCCCCTTAAGAGATTTGTTCTCCTCAGGACATTGGATTTTACAAAGCTGGGAGATTCTCAAATTATTGTCTGGGTTTAAATCCCTTAGGTATAAGGCATTTTACCCTTAAAGGGTAGAATGTTCTGGGTTTTTTTCCTGTTAATCAGAGTCACTTTCATGATCTTTGCTGTCAGTTTCCTTTGCTCTGTGATTCCAGAAACAGCAATGGTAAACCAATCCCCCAAGGTCTTTAGAGATAATTTCCAGTTGCATTACTGATTTATTTTTGTCTTGACCAGATGGCTCCAGGTTCCTGTGACTGTAAGGAAGTCCTTTTGATTACCCTATTTATCTCTCCCAGTGCTCAATTTAAGGGTCAAACCTCATGTAACACATTTGCCAGCAAGATAAACTATTCAGCACTATTGCTGTTTGGCCACCATACTTCTGACATATGCTCTGTGCCTCATTACACACCAAAGTTATTAGATTTGATATGTGGATTTAAAAAACAATCTCAGTGACAAAAGAATTGTGGGGTTTTTGTTTTTGTTTTGTTGTTGTTTTGTTTGTCTGAGCTTTCTAAAACTGCAGCCAATAAGACTGAACCTGCCTGGAGAACTTGGGAGAGTGGAAAGGATCTTACTGCTTTCAAACAGACGTCAGCCTTCTTGGGCTTTATGAAGGTGGCAATGAAAAAGATGAGCAGAATGTTTTTAATGAAACCAATAAAAATGCAAAGGAAGATTTAATGTTTAAAGTAACAATAAATCAAAACTGACAACTGAAATGCAATATTTCACTATGAGATTGAGGAAATCAATTCATCCAAAGGGCATACTAGGCTGCTGTTAAAAAAAAAATACACATACTGACACAATGAAAGCTATTATATCAACTAAAGCTAAATACATTCATGGTAATGAATTTTGAAATCAGACAGAGCACAAGTAAAGTCACATAATACATATGGAATCATAGAGCATACACATATGCACACATATGCACACACACATGCATAGAAAGATATATTCCACATATACCAAAGTCAGAAAAAATAACAGCCAAGATGTTCTATACAGTTGTCTGTGCCCATCAAAAATGCACATTTTTATTTAATATTCTAATGAATCTGTATTTTACAAATTCCTAGATTGGTTTCCTAACTTCTAAATCTATCCCTCTTCATTTACTCTTTCAAAGAAATGAAGAATAAAAAAAGGAAATATGTGTATATGCTTGTGTGGGTGCATGTGTACATGCATTTGTGTGTGTATGCATGCATGCATGTGCATGTGTGTGTATGTGTGTGTGTGTGTGTGTATTGTGTATCAGTTGGTGGGGAGAGATGTAACTCGAAACTAACTTCTATATATTAACTGGCTTGTATATAGATCTACATTGTAACAGATGGACATTAATCCCCCTGCCTCTTACAAACTAGATAGAGTGATGCTTTAGCGTCACAGGTAAAGATCAAACTCATTCTTTTCATTATATTACTGTTGTTTTGTTCTCTTCATTTAGAATGTCCTTTTATTTTTCTCCCTTTTTAAATTCTACCCATTTCTGCATGGACATTTCCTTGCCCTTTCCAGTCTTCACTAATAACTCTATTAATATAAATTATGTTTCTTTTATCTTCCCAGAACTGTGCTAGGTACTGAGGATGGAAAGACAAAAATTAAATATGGCCATGATCTCAAAGAACTTTCCTTCAACTGGGGGATAGGAAAATGGTATGGAGGAGGGTGGTGGTTTACATGTTCACAGATAAATAAGGATAAAGATACAGTCTATGATTCCATTATATGGAGAACTATCATTGGAGTTAATATCATAGATCAGTTAAGTTTGGAACTTTATAGCCATGGAATTGTCTAGAGTACCAAAACTATAATTTGACTCTTGGTCAAATAGTCATTATGTGTCAGAGACAGGACTTCAAATCAAGTTTTCCTGGTTTTGAGAACATTTCCCTATCCATCATACCACTCTATCTCTCATATGTATAAGTAAATAATACGTTATTTCATTTACATATTTTATAAATTATATTCATTTTTTTCTTAGCAAGCAAAGTAGCTTAGTGGATGGATTGCTGGACCTGGAGTCAGGATGATGTGAATTCAAATCCATATTCAGACACTCACTAGCTGTATGACCCTGGCCAAATCACTTTACCCTGCTTAGCCTTAATTTCCTCATCCATAAAGTGGGAATAATAAATAGAGCAACTGCCTCCCAAAGTTGTTATGAGGATAAATAAGGAATTGTCTGTAATTACATTGGGAATATTAGGAAAGGCCTCCAATAGCAGGTGACATTAAAGATTGGCTTTCCGAGGAGACATATATTCTAAAATACTGAGGTTAGAGTTCATTGTGGACATGGGTAAAAGACTATGCAAGGGTTTTTGTGGTTAAAAACAGAATATTGCATATGGAGTACTAGATCAGATTGCCTGGAGTGAATTTTATATCAAGCTAAGTAATATCACATAAGGTATTAAAGGTATTGAAGTCAGACTATGAAGAATTTTAAATGCCATACAGAGATTTTTTTTTTCTTTTTACTTGTCCTTACAGGCAACATGGGGTCATGGAAGTTCTTGAAAAAGGTAATGATAGTTTCAGACAAAGTTTGAATCATATTGTTTGACACTTAAGTTTATGCTCATATGCTAATGTGTCTGTGTCTATTCTCCCCAGCTAGATTTTGTGCTTCTAGAGAGTAGAGGAAAGGTGAGTTTCTGTCTTTGCCTTATACTTTTATAGTCCCTAGCAAGGAATTGGGTATTTGAGGGGAAAAAAAGGAAACTTGGTTTCAATCGTGAATCAGAAATTTATTAAGTATATAACCATAGACAATATGCTTTAAAATTTTTAATTTATTCTTCTGTAAAAATTAAAATAATGCATATACAACTTCTTTCACATGACTATAATGCATCATTTTGTACACTTCAAGATTCTATAATAATGAGAATCATTACTAATAGTAGAAGTAAGAAAGACAACAGAAAATGACATATTTCTCATCCAGGAAAGTGGGTTCAAATCTTATCTTTGACATATAGACTATGTGGCCCTGTGGAAATAACCAATCAGTGCTCTAGAAAACAAAGATTCTAAGATTGAGAGAAGGTGCTGTCTTGAATTAGTAGCTAGAGTATCCACATCCCATACTTACCAATATCAACTAAATCATTTTAGTGGTAATACATGCTAAATAAATACCTATTGATTGAGTTTATCTATTTCAATAGTTTCTAAGATTTCCTAACAATCAAGTATTAGAATATAACTATCTTGTAGCATTAAAACATTCTTTTTTGTCATATAGCACCTCTTATCTAAATTATTCTAGATATGAAGTGAGAGTGGATTGGATGGAAAAACATAAGAGTGGCCTTTATAATCAGAAGGATATGAATAAATTATTATGAAATCCTTTATGTGACATGTGTTAATATTATGCTATTAAGGGGATCTCCAAAATTGAAAGTGGTTGACAGTCAAAATCACATTCATATGGTGAATATGATTATTGAGTTACAATTGGCCATTTCTGAAGAATCCTACTGAAATTGAGTGATATTATACTATTAAAGTTAAGTATGTAGGGTCTTGCTTTTCAAAATGGAGAGGATATATTCCTAAAAATTTTAGATTAGTCTTTTGCTTTAGATGGTGAACAAAATTGTATAATCATGATTGTGAGCATCTTGAAAGGAAAGGAGTGATCATGATTAACCAAAAGAGTTTCATCAATAATATATATTTCAGACCAATATCATTTCACTTTGTAATATGGTTAATAGAAAAATTCTTGTGAATGACATAGATATCATATATCTAAATTCCAACAAAGCATTGAAAACTTTTTTCACAATATCTTTATGGACAAAAATAAGTGAAAAGGGTTAGATGATAATGCACTTCTATAATTCAGAATTGTCGGAACAATAAAATCAAAAAATATTAATTATTGATGTCACCTTGAAGGAAGTTCACTAGTAAACTGCATCATTGTTCTGTCCTTTTTGGTAGTCTTGATTTTTGTATTGCCACTGGACTTTGATGATTTGGGAAGAGAAAATGATGACAACTTTCCTGCACAAGTCAAGTTATCATCCTAGTGATGTCATTGGCTCTCTTCAAAAATGAACAACAATTGGGCAGTCAGGCAATATTCATTTATATCAGCTACATTATCATCAGTAATATAATAAAGGCACAGATTATATGACTATTTAATTTGCTGATATAATTCTGAAGCATCAGCTAATTCATTAAGCAAAAAATAATAAACCATAAAGAACCACAGGCTAGAACAATAGATTGGGTAATCAAATTTAAATTTAATAAATGAAAGGTGAAACTATACAGGTGATTTTTTTTTTTTTTGGCTCATGTGCTGGATAGGGAGATGTGAGGTGTGACTCTTAAAAATATGTGTAGCAGTCCAAAATTGTGGAATAAACACAGGGACTTTCCTAAGCATTCCCCCCAAACTTCTCCAAATACTCTTAAATAATGACTCTCAAAAATGCTAAAGCAGCAGAACCCATAAAAAGATGGAATGAAACAATTTTCCAGCCCAAGACAATTTAGAAAGTCAGAAGGAAAGGTCTGTTATATCAGGATAAGAGTGGAATTCAGTCTAGAGCAAGCCATACTAGTATAGATTAGATCCCAGCAATCTAGAAGTAGGGCTGAAGGCAGCTGAATCAATGGAAGCACTGGCTATGTCCAGATCTCTCAGCCAACAGACACCAAAGCCAACTTAAAATGTTGGGAGAAAAAGTCTGTTGTGAGAGTGAGAGTGAGAAAAGGTCTGGGTGAGAGTGAAGCACAGTTCAGTCTTGACAGTATAGCCACAGACCCAGCAAACAGAACACTGAATCTCCAGTAGTAGCAACTGCTTCTGGAGATGTCATCCCACAAATAGTAAGGGGATCAAACAATGGGTCAGAAAGAAATTAGAGGAGTATGTTTGCTGGCATTAGGAAAAAGATACTGTTGCTTTGTCTCTGTTCCAGTTTGCAGTCTGGAGTAACCGTCTTGGAATGAGGAGTAGTACCACACCAAAGTTTTCAGCCACTGAGAAATGGAAATCCTCCTCAAAATTTCAGAGTAGAAAAGAGTGCTTATGGTCATTCACAGATAAAAGCAAGGTCAACAAAGTAGTAAATACCTCTTCTGGGATCATTCCACCTTGGAAGAATTGAAAACTAACAGATTCCTAGAAAAATCTCTGAAAACAACTACGCAAAAGCCCTAAAGTTTGGAATAGAGCACCATGTACCCTGAAAGCAGAGACCTACTTTAATAAAGGTTCAAAGTCAATTAGTAGGCTGGGAAAATGAGAAAACAATGGAAAAATAATTTGGCTGTAGAAAGTGAAGATAGTGATAAGGAAGATCAAAACTGTACACACTAAGAAGAAGATTGAAAGTTCAAAGCTCCTATATTAAGAACTTGCAAGAAAAATATTAATTGGTCCTAGGGCATGGAAAAGCCCATAAAGGATATTGAAAATCAAGTTAGAGGTTTAGAGGAAAAATGGGAAGAAAAATGAAATTGATGAAAAAAAAATGATGAACAAATTAATACTTTGGTAAAGGAGACACACACACACACACACACACACACACACACACACACACACACCCCTGGAGAAAATAATTTAAAAAGCAGATTAGATTGCATAATCAAGGAAGTACAAAAATCTGGTATAGAGAATGCTTTAAAAAATGTAGAATTGGGGGCAGCTAGATGGCACAGTGGGGATAAGCACCAGTCCTTTTTTTAGTCAGGAGAATCTGAGTTCAAATCTGATCTCAGACACTTAACACTTCCTAGCTGTGTGATCCTGGGCAAGTCACTTAACTCCAATTGGAAAATTGAAAGAGAGGCACAAAAATGACTTTATGAGAAATTTAAAAAACAAAACAAAATCAAAAGAATAAAAAAGAAGTTGATATAAAATATCTCATTGAAAAAAAAAACTGACCATGAAAATAAATCTAGGAGATTTATGTTTTTAAATTATTGGACTATCTGGAAGGCAAGATCAAAATAGGAGGTGGGGAAGCCTAGACATTATTTTTAAAGAAATTATCAACTTAAATTGTCCTGCTAGTCTAGAACCTGAGAGTAAAATATTGATTGAAAGAATCCAAAGATCACTTCCTTAAAAAAAAAATCCCAAGATGAAAACTCCCAGCAATATTATAGTCAAATTCCAGAGATCCTAGGTCAAGGAGAAAATATTACAAGTATCCACAATGAAATAATTCAGGTCTCATGGAGCTGCCCAAGATTAGCAGCTTTTAAATTAAAGGATTGGAGGACTTGGAATATGATATTCTGGAGAGCAAAGGAGCTAGGCTCACAATAAAGAACAGCCTACCAGCAAAACTGATTATAATCTTTCAGGGGAGCAAATGGATATTCAATGAAATAGAGAATGGACAAGCTCTCTTGATGAAAAGAGCATAGTTAAATAAGAAATTTGACTTTCAAATACAAGACACAAGAGGAGCATAAAGAAATAAACAGGGAAGGGGACATATATGCTAAAGTTTACATTCCTATATATGATGATAATATTTATAATTCATAAGAATTTTCTCATATTAGGACAGTTGGAAGGAATATATAGAGACAAGAGAGCACAGTTCTGTGCTGAATATGAAAGGATGATATGTTTAAAAAATAAGTGGATTGAAACAAATTTATTAGGAGAAAGGGAAAGGAGGAAGTAGAATGGGGTGAATTCTCTCACATACAGGAGGCAAGAAAAAGCTTTTACATTGGAGGGGAAGAGAGAGTGATTGAAACTTACTCTCATCAAAATTGTCTAGAAGAAGGAATAACATACATGCTCAATTGAGTATAGAAATCTATTTTACCCTAGAGGAAAATAGAAGGGGAAGGGGATGGGGTGGGGGAGTTTTGATAGAAGGAAGGGTAAATTGGGGGAGGAGATAGTCAAAAGCAAAACATTTTTGAAGAGAGACAGGGTGAAAGAGAAAGAATAGAATAAATCATTTATTTGATACAGTTAACAACAGTGAGTATGAAAAAAAAATTGAAGGAAGTTTCTCTGATAAAGGCTTCATTTCTCCAACATATGGATAACTGAGTCAAATTTCTAAAAGAAAAAAGAGCCATTCCCCAATTGATAAAAGATCAAAAGATATGAACAGTTTTCAGATGAAGTAATTAAAGCTCCTGTAGCTATGTGGGAAAAAATGCTCCAACTCAGTTTGATTTGAAAAATACAAATTCAAACAATTATGAGGTACTATTTTTAATGATTAGATTGGTTAATAGGATAGAAAAGGAAAATGACAAATAATGGAGAGGATATTGGAAAAAACAAGACATCGATGCACTGTTTGTGCACTTGTGATCTTATTCAACCTTTCTATAGAGCAAATTGGAATTATGCCCTCAAAACTCAAAAAACATGTATACCCTTTTCTTTAGCATTATACTACTGGATCTGTATATACAGAGATTTTTAAAAAAGGAAATAAAAAGATAAAGAACCCCTATGTACAAAAATATTTATGGTAGCTCTTGAGGCAAAGAATAGGAAATTAAGGGGATTTCTATTATTTGAGGAATGGCTAAACAAATTGTATTATGTGATTATGATGGAATCCTATTGTGCTATAAAAACTGATGAACAAAACGTTCTCAGAAAAACCTGGAAAAAACTTCTATGACCTGATGCAAAGTGAAATGTCCTGTGCACAAAGTGACAATATTGTAGATGATCAATTGAGAATGACCTAGCAATTCTCAGAAATACAATGATCCAAGACCACTTTAAAGGACTTATGATGAAAAATGCCATCCCCAGAGAAAGAACTGATACTGTCTGAACATAGACTGAAGCATGTTTTTCTTATTTTACTTTCTTGAGGGTTTTTTAAATCTATTTGCTTTTGTAACATGACTAATATGGAAATGTTTTGCATGACTATACATGCATAATTAATATCAAATCTCTTGTCTTCCAATTGGGGGATAGGAGAGAGAAGAAGGGAGAAAATCTGAAACTCAAAGTTCTAAAAATGAATGTTAAAAATTGTTTCTGCATTTAACTAGGGAAAAATAAAATACTAAATAATTTTAATGTGTAAAATGCCTTCGTATGAATAAACAGAATGACATAGAAGCTCCCAAAGTTTATCATGAGCTTCATTAACAAAAACATCAGGACCAGAACAAGGGTCTGCTATTCTAGTTAGATAATATCTGAAGTACTACACATAGTTTTAAATCTGTGTTTTACAACAGAGATGGGCAAAATGGATCAATACCATCAAGAGGAGTATAAACAGAAAAAATGAGAATACTAAAGATTTTACCATATGAGAACTGGTTAAAATCATTGGTTTGTTTAACCTAGAGATAAGAATTAGAAGCTTTCAGTAAAATATTGTAACATTCTTCAAGTATTTGAAATCTGTCAAGAAGGAGAATTAGAAAAGTTTTGCTTTGCCACAGTTCACAGAATTAGGATCAAAGAGTAGAAGTTGGTTCAACATACATATCAGAATAAAAATACATTTCCTAACAATAAGGAGTGTCTTATAGTGTAACAGCCACCTTTGAAGGAAAGCACTTCTCACCATTGAAGACCTTCATATTTAGATAGTCTCTTACTGGAGAGGCATGAAACAAAGGTAGAATGAGATGACTTTTGTGATCCCTTTCTATTCTGTGATTTGTTCATTATGATATAAATTTTCTTCAAGAAAACTTGAGATACTCAGCTTCTATTGTACTTAAATACATAGACATTATAGAAATTTACAAACAAGAAAATTACAAACAATATACCTGGGATTATCTTTTTAGCAATGGCAATTTCATTTTCTGAATTTTATAGTCAGTTTCTTTAAGATATATTTTCAGACACCACTGTCTAAAATCAGCTTCAAACTCTGTTATCTACAATTTTTTCTTTAAAAACAAATTAAATACTTTAAATTTTATAAGGAGAATTCAAGAATTTGAAAATACATATTCAAAGTGGTTTTGTCACAATATATTTGGTACATGATTTATTTGGTACATTGAAATAATATTCTCTTGCTTCTTTTACTTTTCTATATGTAGTCAAAATTATGTGACTTTCTTGAAGATGATAGAGGTTCCATAAGTGAATTTTGCAACTAATTAAAGATTTTTCTTTTGAACACCAAAGGTCTTTTCTTGTTTTTCTCTAAAAGATTTGGGGTAATCATCATGAATATCCATTATTCTACTACTGAATAAGATATTTCTCTTTGCTTTTCTAGTTTTTGATATCTCCCCTACCCCACCCCCAGAAAGCAGACATGCAGCAGCTATTACTTTGTTCTCATCTCGCCTGCCTCTTAGCTGTCCCTATTTATTTTACTAATTTAAATCTTCTGCAGTCCATGTTAAATAATAGCTACCAAAGCTCTGACTATGATACCATGGATCAAAAATGTAGACTTTAGTACAGAAAGTTTTCTTCAGTTCATTAAGCTTCATTTCTCCCCTTATTTAATAACTTCTACCAGTGGCTTAAGTTTGGGGTAAAGAGATTCTTCAAGAAGAACCCTCTGAGATAAACTGTAGGGAGAAAGACTAGATATAAAAGATAATAAAGCTTACTGCTTATAAAATGCACAGGACAATTGGAGACTATTTCTTTTGACAGCTTCATATAGTAGTAGAGCAGTTGGTTTAAATAGGGAAAACTTCTCTGAGGAAACTGATTTTAAGCCAGGTAAAAATGAAATTGTTTTCTCAGTGATTAACTTGTGGAAAAGCATTACTGGAAAAAGCATGGGCATGGAGAAAAGGAGTCTCATTTTGGAGTTTGTTAATTACCTTGAAGGTAGCAAATTTCTGATTTAGTTTTTACTAGTGTTCCTTTCTCTATACTCTGTTCAAGATTCATCAAGTCTTTAAAGTCTGTTTCCTTATTTATACATATGGCTGTTTAGAAAAACTTTGGAATTCTTATCAATTGTTCTTCATTTAGTTTTCAGTATTATTCTTTCAGCTCATCCAGATTTTCTCTGAAATTGCCTTGATAAGACTTCTTGAAAATCTTTGGACTGCATAGTCAAACCAGTCTCTCTGTCTCTGTCTCCATATCTCCCTCTCCCCCCCCCCCCACCTCTCTCTCTCTCTCTGTCTCTTTCTCTCTGTCTCTCTCTCTTTCTCTCTGTCTCTCTGTCTGTCTCTCTCTGTCTCTCTGTCTCTCTCTCTCTCTCTCTCTCACACACACACACTATATTCACACAGAGGAGAGATAAATTAGGGAGATTTTATTTTTATATAGCCTGCCTTTATTTTTTAAATAACCTTGTACTCCTTTTCAATTTTCCCCTCGGAAGAGTTTTTCCTCTCTCACACTTTCTTTTTCTTCATTATTTTAATGGCTACATCCTTGCTCTGATGTGTCAATGGGAGTGGAAAATCCTGTGAAGCCAGGGCTTAATGAAACGCCAGCTGGAACAGAGGGATAAAGTTCCTTTGGAGGAGCTTCAAAGGAGAGCGGGGGCACCGGACTAGCAATCAGAACAATGGCGCGGAAGCCCGGGCTCCACGAAGTGAAGGATGGGAAGGATGAGCAGGCAGGCGCTGTCCAGCTGGCCGCCAAGTCGTCTCCCTGTTCTAATGAGCCATGAAGCAGAATGGGAAAGCACACGGTTTGGGAGAGGAATAGTAAAACAGATTAAGAAGAAAAAAAAAGAAGGAAAAATAGTGATGAAAGGAAACTTACATTTCACAACAGACATGGCTTAGACATGAAGCAAGGAGTCAAAATAAGACTCTGGCCACCTAGAAAATACATATTTCTGTTCATTTTGTTCAAAAGTCCTGAATTTATAAATGCAATCAAGCATGTTTCTTTGAGTTTTTTAAATAAATTTTTTTCTAAAGGTGAATAATGGCTGAAGGGAAGTTAGCTTTTATATGATTTTTAGAAGGATTTGTGGGGAAAGGAGGATCAATGCCCATTCTTTTATGGTCAGATAGCATTTCTTTCATTTCCCCCATGTGTAAAGCAAAAAGCAGGCACCAAAATCAGAATAAAGACAAATACTTAAAAATAGTGATTTGGGTAATTCACATGATTTTGACCATGGTTACAAAATGCTTTTGTTGATTATTGACAGGGTCAGAAGCAAAAATCACAAGCAGATTTTGGCTCAGGAAGGAGACAGGGTCCATAAAGTATTCCCTACCCCCTCTTCAATCTCTTTCTATCTTCTTTTTCTCACTCTCTTTTTTTTTTCATTCTCATGACCTGCTTTGTGCCACTGAGGGCTTTCTGTAAATTAAATTGACTGACAGATTTTATTCCAGTCATTTTAAAAGTAGGCTTTTTGCTGCCTTTGTCCTTTAAAAGCCCCCAAATTTGAGCCCCTCAGATTCTGGAAGCAGCTAAGAATGAATGGTTGCTGCCCATTCTCTCTACACCTGCTGAGTTAGCACTATGATCCCAGGGCATGTTCAGTTAATCACTCTTTGCTAAGAGTTTGTTGTTTATCCAGACCCCTAGGACAAGTTTTTGTAAAGAGAGCACAGGATCTCTTCTTTAAAGGATAGCATTATTTGATTGGAGGAGACAAAGCATATGCACGCTAAAAAAATTTTTCAAGGACAATGCAAACTAAAATTTAATTGAAACTGTTTCCTTTAGATCTAATCATTCATTGCAGCTCCTTTCCCATTCAGAGAAATTCCTCCAAAGTGGTATCTAATTGTTTCCTCTACCTCCAAGTAGGCTTGGACAACACTACTGATATATAGGTTGCAAGAGACAAGGATACAGAAAGGACCAGGTTTTTGAGCTTAACTAACACAATAATAATATTTGACATTTATAGAAAACTCTAAAATTTACAAAGCATATAAAATCCATTATCTCATTTCACCATGACCAAAATGTTTGATCTGGAGTCTAGCAACTGATTAATCAAACAAATATGCATTAGGCTTTTACTAAAGGCCAAGCAGTGCACTAAGCATTGGGAATCCAGAGATAGCAGTGAAACACATTTCTGTCCTCAAGAAGTATACATTTTACTGAGAGAAAAAACATGTATAAGTACATACACAAAATAAACAGGGTAGTTGTGACTACCCTGTTATCAGCTACCATTAGCATCTAGGATTTGAACAAAAAAGGATTCATGTAGGAGGTGATGATTGAACTAAGTATTGAAGTAAAACTGGAATTCCAAGAGAAAGTAAGAGATAGATATTCTTAGGCAATTAAGGCAGCCAAGAGAAAGGGATTAGACTCAAGAAAATTAAGTCATTTGCCCATCTAATATCACAATAGCTAGTGAGTTTCTCTCTCTTCTTCGGATCAAAATAACAAGTTAAGCACTTTTTTGCTGTACCAATTTGCTTTTTCTTAGAAAAATAAAAGGGGGAAGGGGAAATTGGAAAGTGTAATGTTCTGGTTAGTTTTCTGGAAGTCTTGGGACCAGCCTTCGTTTCAGCAGAGTAATCATCACAAAAATCGCCAGGGATAAAGTCCAAATTCTTTATTATCTCCTTCAAAGTCTGTCTTCTTGCCTGGGGCTTGGCTAGCTTTCTGGAGGCCCTTCAGACCGGCCTTAGTTTCAGTGGAGAAATGCAGGAGAACAGACCAGCCACTACAAAGGTGGGAGATGGAATGAATGTCTCTGGCTGAGTTTATCCCAGTTTATATACTCTATTATAATTACATCATTGTAGATATGAATCTTGTAGCATGGGTGTCAATCTTGTATAACTATGTTAAGTACTAAGTACATGTACTGAACTAGAGAACTATTAATCACCATGCTAAACTAGATAACCATTGTATTATCAATTCCACTGAGTTAACACCTTTTTCCAGAATTTTGGCCCATTACAGGAAGACACTATAAGCAATTCTGAAAGTAATAATTTGAGTTCCCAAAAAAGAGATAGTGCTGAAAGAATATAGAAGATGTCAAGCACTGTGTGGAGTATTGAGGGTACAAAGAAAAGCAAAAGAAAGTCCCTGTTCATGTTTAAATGGAGAAGGTCATATGCAAGCAATTAGATGAAAATGAGAGAGAGACAGAGACAGAGACAGGAGAGACACAGAAAGACAGAGAGACAGACACACAGAGAGAGAAACATATGACAAATTGGAAATGTATATTATATACACATCTTACATATATAGTTAGATTATTTCAATTTATCACAAATGTGTGTGAGATAAATTGTAAATAATCAATATAGAGAAAGCTTTAACATCAAGGGAGAAATAGGTAAATTATTCTTTTAGAATGTTAGATTTTACTCGGGACTTGAAAGAAGCCAAGTAATCCTAGAAGCAGAGATGAGGAAGAAAATATTTCAGGTAAGGAAGATGGACAGTAAAAACACTATCAAAAGACAAAATGTCCTATTTGAAAAACAACAAAAAAGTCAGTGTTGGTGAATTTTAGACTATGCTGTAACAGGAAGTTATACAGTACTAGAAGGTGGAGGATGTTTGAATGCCAAATTAGACGAAACCACTGGAAACTATTGGGGTGGGGGAGAGAAGTTGCATGATCAGACATCCACTACAAGATTATTTTGACTACTGAGTAAAGTGGGTAGAGATCCAGGAAGACCAAATACCAAGCTAATGTTTAAATTTACATATAAGGTGATAAAGGGCTTATACCAGGGATCACATTCTTAAAAGAAGAAATGTATGTGAGAAAAGGTATGAAGGTAAAATCAAGAAACTTTGGGAAAAGATTGGATATTGGAGTTGTGACAGCAAGAGATCAAGGAACATACCTAGATTGTGATCCTAAACAAGAACAATAGTGGTTAACTTCAGCAGGAAGATAAGGGGATTTGCAGCTAAGAAGAAGAAATAATGGGATTTATTTATGATCATATGGAGTTCAGGATGTCTACTAGTTTGAAAAGACATTCCGTTTGAAAAGTTGGCAATGTAGATCTATGATTAGAAGTTACCAGAGATGTTAGAGCTGGGTTATTACATTTGAGAACCATCTGTAGAGATGATAATTGAATCCATTGGAACTAATGAAGTCATCAAGTGAGTAAGGGAAAAAGAAGAGGGCCAAAGAGAGAGCTCTGGGCAACACCAATGGTTAGCAGAGATGATTTGGATAAAGTTCAGTGTCAAAGGCTACATAGAGTTCAAAAAAGATTGAGAAAAGGTCATTAGATTTACCAATTAAGAAAATGTTAATAACTTAGAGAGTGCAGTTCCAGTAAATGATGAGGTTGGAAGCCAGATTATATATAGAGTTAAGAGGAGTGTGAGAAAGAGTGAAGGAAAGTAAAAGCATGTTTTATAAATGGCATTCTCAAATTTAGCCCCAAAAGGGAAGAGAAAGGTGAACACAACTGGAAAAAAAAGGAGCCAGAAATTAGAATAGATATTTTTCTTCCAATACACTGTTCTTTTCAGAATACCAAACTGCATTAAAGAAAAATGATTTCCCAACCCTCCCCCTTTTAAAAAGACCCTTGATATATGGATTGAAGATTTTAAACTAGAAGATGTTTTAAAGCTCATCTAATCCAACCCCCTCCTTTGATAAGGAAACTGAGGAAGAGAGCAAAATTGATTTGGCCATGGTAGACATGGTAATACAGATAATGTATTAGAGACAAGATTTGGACTCAGGTCCTTGGATGTCAAATACAGCACATACTTTTCCTAGTATAACACTATTGTTCTTAATTACATGCTCTTTACATTTTTCTGTAGCTCATTTATTATCTCTATTTAACTGTCTGCACATCTATCAGTCTTTCTATCTTTAGCTCATCTATCAATTCAACTCTGCTAAGCTGCACTAATAGAGTAAGCCAATAGAATGAATACCCTAAAGTAGCGGCAAATGCAAATACAAATTTGACTATAAACTGCATTTTATATTTGCCTTTGCAGCTTATCGGTAGAATCTTTAAAAAAAAAAAAAGTATTCCTTGATCAATAGGGATGAAACAATTTGAGACCATATATAAAAGACTAGGGACTAAAACAGGATATAAGATTATTGTCTGGATGATCTGCAAGCAATCTACACTTAGTTGGACACCAGAGTTATATGTTGTGTGTGTAAGACTGTTTTTCTGTCTCTTTTTCATCTCAATTTGTTTCTGTCTGTCTCTTTGTGTCTCTCTGTATCTGTCTCTGTCCTTCTGTCTCAATGTGTCTTCTCTCTCTCTCTCTCTCTCTCTCTCTCTCTCTCTCTCTCAACTAAAGCATTTCTGGCTGATGACATAAGGGGAAATCTTTTACATAAGAAATTATTTGAGCCAGATATTGAAACGTGTAAATTTTTAATGGGCAAAAATTTGTGAGGAGGATATGATCTTATGATCCAAGACATAGAAGAAGGGTAAGCATAAAAACTGAGGTTGAGGAAATTATGGGAATTTCTAAACAAGAAGGATTAAGAGATTCTACTTTTATATGTAGACAAAGAAGAATCACTGATTTTTGTTTTAGCTTCATTGTTTCTTTTAGATTTTACATAGATTGTTTCTCTTTAATTCACTGCATCACTCACATTGTACAGTTCCTTGTGATGAGGGAAACAACAACAACAAAAGAAAAAATAGTCAACAGACAACTCTGTTTTCAATGGTATATCCTGCCCTCCACTTAGGTAGCCTTTATTTTCTATTTACTTCTTTTAGTTCCCTTTATTATTTTGCTATTTTGTGTACTTCACATTTTTATAAATATTTGCTAATTTCCTTTTGAATTCTCTACTTTTTCTGGGACATATTTGAGCATAACAGTTTATATTAATTATCTCCTCACACACACAACCCACCAATGTTTATTTTTAATTTGTTTATTTTATTTTGCTATTTTTATTGCCATTTTAAAAAAATCAGATCATCTATTCACCAATTTTGTTACTCTTTAAAAAGTAGTTCCTTGTTTTGTCAGTTATACAATATATTAACTTTTTGATTCCTCAGTTTTGACTCAGGTTTTCATATTTTTAAAATTTGAACTTGTTATTTTTAGAATTAATTTTGTTTATTTCCTAGGCAAAAAATAGACTGTTTAACATATTAACTTTCTGTTTCTGTTTTGGCAATATACATTTTAAGAAGGAGAAAAATATGTATGTTTGTATGCATATGTTTATATACATACTATATATATATATATTCTGGCTGAAATATGTATTTTCTTCTTTTGCACTGTTTTACTTAAATTTCTTCATTAGAAACATTGTAGTGGTCTACTTGTTAGATCATGAGGCATGTCATAAAGTAGAATTCAAAGAATTAAAAATAAGGTTTATGACAGGTCAATGAAAGGTACCTTGTAGTCTAAGTAGGTTCTAACATATAAACAAGAAACAACTTTGAAGAAGAACAGAATTAAAATATGCTATCAAGAAAGTGTACATTATGAAGGAAATATATGTGGTCATAGTAAAGGTAAAAACAAATGACCAAAGGGATCAACTGGCATATTTACAATGTCAGGAGATATCAAGGAAAGTCTCAATCCTGTTCAGTTGATGCTCATATAGAATTTCTTGGAGAATGTGTATAGGAGATAAAGAGAATATGTAAGCATGGATAGGTTGAGATTTATGACATTGGAAAAAAAAAAAAGCTAAAATCAGTGAGATCACAAACACACTTAATTTTTTTTTACCCCTTCTGTTACTTTTTTGTCTATGCACATTCTCTATTTCCTGTGATGTCTGGACTAGCTCCCTGGAGAGCCTCAGGATCATCCAGAATTAGAATAATCAAAGTTCTTGGTCTTTAAGGGGAGAAGTGAAGGACGCAGGCAAAAGATGCCTTTTGCAGCTTGGCATAGATGTATCCTGGATTCTGCAGTTCAGTCTCCAGCTTCTCTCCTCCTTGTCCTGCTGCCAAGTGACTCTGTATCTCTTCCCCAGCCCTCCAATCCTTAACCATGATTATCTCACCAGCAAAACATTCAGCAAGCACCAATGGTGAGGAGAGCCATCACATCACCATCTCATCTAAATATGTATATGGAACCATTATCTCACATCGAATAGGTAATTAGCCTTAAGTGTTCTACTGTCTGATTCTCTGAAAAGGTATGCTTTGGGGTGAGAACCCCAAAGAGAAGGTGATCACCACCTCCCTGACTTCTCAGAAAAGGGAATAAAAAACCAAAAAGGAGGTGATCATGCCCCCCTTCCCCACCGGACTTCTCAGGAAGGGAGATGAAAACACTAAAAAGGAGATGATCACACACACACACACACACACACACACACACACACATCTCAGGAGGGGAGATGAAAAACACCAAAGGGAAATGGGGAGTCAAGCCAAATATTGTTAGCAGATTTCTGGGCTGAAGGGTCTTACTAGAAACAGGTATACACAAATCTATCAGCATGGGAGGTATTACATAAGCACAAAGCAATAAAGCATAGGCTATTAGTGATGACTCTCCCCACAGCTGGTGTAGGCTCAATGTGGTGTAACAAACATGAATTGTACATGTAAGCAGTCATAAAACAAGCAATATGAATCAACATGGTATTGTACAAGATTTCCAGAAGTCCTAGAAGGAGGGTATGTAAATAACAATCACACATATGCCTCCTTCAGCAACCAAGAGGTAGTCTAAAACCATCTTTCTCAAAAATCAAGAAGTTAGTAGTATAAAGGGCTAGATTTAGAAGTTCTCTAAGGTTACCTGGCTCCCCCTTTCTTTTGTTTTTGGAGGAGCATCTTAATGTCTCTGTTTTTCCTCTCTACTATTGCCTGTCATTGAGGATTAAAAGGTATGCCAGTGGTGTGTATAATGTGATACTGTGCACAAAAGTGTGCAAAATGTTTAGAAGTATATGCAGGTCCATTATTTGTTTTTATTGCTTGTGGCACACCCATAACTGCAAATGTTTGTGTAAGGAATTCAGTGACCATTAGGGTTATCTCTTTTGCTGCTGGTATCACAAAAGTAAATCCTGAAAAGGTGTCTGCTACAACATAGGTAAAAACAACCAAAAGATTTATAATGGGTCACATCCATTTGCCAAATTTCACTAGGTCTCAAACGATGAGGGTTCTTCCCTAGAGGGAGCATAGGAGCGTAGAAAGGAAGGCAAGCGTACAGGCTTTTACTATGCTCTTAGCTTCCTCTCTTGTTATTCCAAATTGTAAATGTAAAGCTCGCAGCCTGATGATATTTAAAATGAGATTCTTGGGCTTCTTGAAATAAAGGAGTATTAGCCAACATAGTTAGAAGCCTATCTGCTTTTGAATTATCATCAAAAATAGGACCTGGAAGTCCACTGTGTGAATGGACATGCAAGATATTAATCTTACCTGGATGCTTTCTTACTTGCTCTTGAAGTTCCTTAAAGAACTGATATATATTAGAAGCTACAAAATTTTAATCCTTATTGTTGTAAAATGTCTCTTTCCCACATATTGATGGGGATTTTTTCAACCATAAAAGGAGTAAAAACTCCTGTTTCACCTTCAAATGTCCATCTAAAAGGGGTAGCACTAACTTCAGCTGCTATTGATCCTCCTACGCCAGACATATAGGTGTCTGCCTTAATCTTTGGCCAGTGATTGGGCCAGTTGGCACCTCTAATGACTGTATGATATGCACCTGTGTCTATTAATCCTTCTAATAGCATGTCATTTATATAGATAGTGAGCATAGGTTGGTCAGCTGTCACAGCTGCTGTTTAGAATATTCCTGGATTCTGTTGCTTGGAGTCAGAATCTGGGCAACTATCATCAGATTGCTTATTAGGAGTCTATATCAGTAAATCTGATTCTATTACTTCTCTTGATTGATAAGTCATACATTGTCTACCTGTATTAGTGACTGGGATATTATCTACACATTCCCCAGTTTCCCACATCAGTGTATATATGGGCACTGTTTTGTAAGTACTCTGAGGAGGTGAAATGGTCAAGCCTACTGTGCCTGGAGGCAAGGGATCCATAGGCTGGAGAGGAACAGATTTCACCTATCCAAGGGGTATCTCAGTATTCCCAGCTGCATACAACTCTATTCTCCCCAATTATAATAACTTTCTCCCATCAGGTTGCTTCCTGACTGATTGATTGTGTAATCCATTTCTCCCATCAGATTGCTCCTTGGCTGATTGGTCTTGTCTGAATACTGAACTAAAGACTCTCTGGGTGAAGCATCACCTGCCATCATACCCCAAGTGTTTTTTTGTTTTGAGCTCTCGGTCTGGGGCCCCCCCATCCCATTTTTCTGAATCAATCTACATTCTGATGATCAATGGAAGCCTCTGTTACATTTTGGACATGGGGTTTTGGGTCTTGTTTTCTCACCCTATTTTCTCACTCTGTCTTTATGCCAACCTTGAGCTTTCAAATGCCCAACTTTACCACATTGAAAGCATTGACAAGTCTCTCTGAAAGTCCCTTGCCAAAAGGGACCCAGTCTTCCCATGTTTGGATCTTGGGAAGTCTGCATCATAGCCTGGGTATAAAAGGTATTTGTGCCCATTGTGGCACAGCATCTTATGATCTCTACAGGAGCATCCTTGTGTAGTCCTGGTATAATTCTTCTGCAAACCTCATTAGCATTTTCTTTAATAAGTTGTCTTAACATGATTTCTCTTGCTACATTTTCACCAATAGTTCGTATGACAGCTGTCTGCAGATGTCCCACAAAATCAGCAAAAAGGTTCATTTGGACTTTACTCTTTTTGTGAAGGATTCCCCTCTATCTTGTCTTCCTGGGAGGGTGCCCTCATGCTTTGACAACAGCAGAAGCAATTAGTTCATATGTTGCTATGAGGTAAATAATCTGTGCTGAAGTGTCTTCATGAGAACCTACACCTTTTAGTTGGTCACAGGTGATTAGTGTATTAACTCCACATTGCCTGTTTCATTGGGTTTATATATGAGTTCACTATACTCAGAAAACCACAAGTTTTGTCCAGGTTCTAAGCATGTCCTTGCTATAGATTTCCAGTCACTAGGGGTGACTGGGGGGGGGGGAAATTTTAACTAGATTAAAATTTCATAAGCCAAGTTCTGTAATAACATCTTAACAAAAGATGATGTAGACCTGTAAAGAGTGCAAGTCTTTTTTCAGATCTTTGATATTTTCTAGAATACACGGAGTGTATCTTCTCCTTTCTTGACCTGAAGAGTTAAGTTGTTCAATCACAGGATAAATTTTTATTCTCAAATCAGTTGTATTCTGCCCTTCCTCTTTGGCTTTAAGTAGTGCCTTTTGCAATAGAGTCATAAGGGGGGGGCTGTTTGTAGTGGGGGGGGGGGTGCTGGTGATATCACTACCCTTCCCACTCCTCCTCCTCCCTCTACCCAGGAAGGTGAAGTTGATGGGGGAGCAGAGCTTGCTCGGGTGTAGGTGTAGATGAAGCTGGGCTGTGAGAGTGAGAATCACCACATCCTTCAAGTTCACGTAACTTCCCATGCTTTTCATCAATATTTTCATTAACCCCTCCCTTTCTCTTCCTCTTTCTCCTCAAGCTTCCTTGTCTGACTGTTCTCCTTAAAACTTCTTTTTTTCTAGAACTTGCAGGATTTTTAAGGCCAATTTATTATGTCACATATAAAGAATGTTTCCTTAGAAACTGAATCAGGACCATTATCATTATAATATTGACATAGTTGATCTCCTAGTTTCCCATTATCTGCCTCTATTTCTTCTTCCTTGGAGAACCAAGGGGACATGCATTCTAATGTTTCTAAGAGTCCACCAATCTGCTCCCAAGTTACAAGCAAACCTTGCCTCTTTATTAGTCTAAGTATGTTTTCTAGAGACCTCCCTTGGAGTGGGGTGGGGGAAGAATCTTTTCCTAATATCTGCCCCATTTCAGCTAGAAAAGGAAAGTTACTAGTTTAGCCCTTAATAAAGTTCCATGTTTATCTATTTTAATACTCACTTTATTTCCTAATCACAGGGACTTCTTCACTGAAATTAAGGTCCTTGGTCCACATTGGGGTACCAAATATAAAGTACTAACTAGCTCCCTGGAATGCCTCAGGATCAGTCAGAGTCAGGATAAATCAAATTATTGGTCTTCAGAGGGAGAAGGGAAGGAGGCAGGCAAGCTGCCACTCAACTTCCTAAAAATTTATCCTGGATTCTGGAGTCCAGAGTCTCCAGCCTCTCTCCTCCTCGTCCTGCTGCCAAGTGACTCTGACTTCTCTCCCCCAGCCCTCCAATCCTTAACTATGATTATCTCACCACCAAAAACATTCAGCAAAAACCAATGGTGAGGAGAGCCATCATATCACCATCTCATCTAAATATGTATATAGAGCCATTATCTCACATCAAATAGATAATTATCCTTAAGTGTTCTGCTGTCCGATTCAAGCATACTTTTTTCAGAGTTTCAGCCCTCTATAATTTCCTATATGTATTTTATAAAACATACAAGAGTATTATGGGCCAGAACTCTGAACTTGAAACAAAGGATTCTTACAAGGTACTAAGTCAGTGGGATTGATAGAGACAATAAGTTATCTAATTTAGCCTGGTTCAGTATGATGGATTTAATCCTACAAGAAGATATTATGGGCCAGGACTTGAAACAAGGTACTAAGTGGAATTGAGGGGACAATGGTTAAATCTAGTTTAGCATTGATTTAATCCTACAACAAATAATGATTTCCTAGTGATATAATGAGTGTGTAGCCTATAAGCTAGAAGCCTCAGCCAGGGAGATTCAGAGATTCAGAGACAAGCAGACAGAAGGCTGGAGGCTGAAGGCTGGAGCACAAGCACAAGCCCTTGGTCTCAGACAGATTCATCCCATCTCATATTACCTTGATGGCAGGCTCTCCTCCTTCACTTCTCCACTTGAACCAAGACTCTGGAAGGCCTCCAGAAAACTAGCCGAGCCCTAAGTGAAGGAGATAGGACTTTGAAAGAGATAATAAAGGATTGTGGTCATTATTGAACTGAAATTATGGCAGCTCCCAGAGATCCCAAGAAAACCTGAAGAGAGAACATTACATTTTAGAGAGAACATTACACAAGAAGTTTGTGTTGTTTGTTTGTTTATTTTTGAGGGGAGGGTGTTATTTATTTGTTTTGTTTTTTTTAACTAATGATAAAAATGAAAATTCTCATCATTCTAGTCTTATCTATCACTAGGTATATTAAACTTCCATTTCATTTTGAGTTTCTATTTTTATATAAGATTTTTTATTTTTCTTGTATTTGATAAATTTGCCTTTTAAAAAGCCAATATGGATGGTTAGAGAATTAATCAGCCTTGGAGTCAGGAAGACTTGGTTTGAAGTCATTCTTACTGTAGGACTTTTGACAAAACAAAACAATTATTCTTTCAATGCCTTACACAACTCTTTAAGACTATAAGTTAAAGGAGGAAAAAGTAGTTGTTTATTAATAAAATGAGTTTATTATTCCAATAAAAAAAGAAATATAGACCTTTCCCTTTTCAAAATAAGAGAGAGGTGTAGGGTGGGATAGAGTGGGCTAGAAGTATAGGGTTGTCAAATAAAGTAACCTTTGAATACTTTTGACACCCTTTAAAGTTCTGAATAAAATACTTTTCTTTTATTGAATATTCAATATCATTCATTATATAAGTCTCATTGTAGCCTAGGCTATTTTATTGTATAAGCCAATTTTTTTGGCTTTTAGAATATTCTATTTCTATTTTCCTTTGACTTCAAATGAAAAAAATGGGTTTTCTACTTTATTAAGATTTCTTTTTCTTGGAATGTTTCTCTTCACTTCTCTCTGACTGTAATATTTGTAATTTTAAATTATAATCTTGGAGTTTAATCACATTATTTGGTAAATTATTAGGGTACTGCTTTTGTTGGTCTTCTATTGATACTTTTCAAATGTACTTTTTTATATGTTCCAAGTATTACTCAGGAAATTGTGTCCAGTTTTATATTTACTGAAATATAGTATCTAATATTTTATTAATTGTGTTTAGGGAAGATATTTAACGTTTAAGTTTATATATTTATACTCTGTTTTATTATAGTCTCTAATAGTGCTTGTTTTCTTCCACTTTTGCTGTATTAGAATTTTGTTTAATTCTTTCCCATTCTGCATTTTTTGTATTTCAATTTTATCAATCTTCTCCCCTCTATTGTCCAAATAGAGGACAATACTACTTTTCTGGATGGAAACTCTTTCAAATTCTCCCCTCTTGGTGATTTCATCCTTGTAACAACAATTTCTTTCCCATTTCTTTTCTCTCTACTTAATCTTCTATTACTCTTCTGAACCATTCTACATATTCCTGGAGCTGGTTTCTTTCCCCTTCTTTAATAAGCTTGTAGAATTTTTAACTCATACACCTTACTTGGAAGTTTATGACCTATGCTTCATACTGCTTAATAGTTATTTACTAAAAGATAATAATTATTTTCTTTTCACATTTGTCAGCTTTTTGTTAACCCAGGTTTCTCTGTTCTTTTCCCACCATAATTTCCTTCTTATAATTGGTGTTTTGATCAATTAATTCCTTTATTTCTTTGCTGCATACCATTGAAAAAATGATCATTGTACTTCTTTTCCATTCCCTGGTGCTTCTTTGTTGACCACAAGGTAAAAATGAGAATTCTATTTTCAAGTAACATTAATGTCTCTGACACAATGATCTCCTAGAAGCCTACTTCTATAGCATTTTCCCACATTTGTCTCTTTCCCCCAGGTATCCCCCTAAGTGCCATTTTTTTGCTATCTAGAAAACAGGTAATACCTGTTTCTACTTTCTGGTCTCCCAGACTATTCTGATTCCTGATTCTTGCTTCACTTAGAGCAGCAGAATTGTTCCAGGACACTTCCAAATGTTTAACTTCAAAAACTGATAATCTGGATAATGGCTCTGAAGGAAATTGGTCATAGGCCAGTATAGTAGCAATTTGGTTGGGAAGAATATTATAAGACACATCCCACCCCTCCAAAAAAACAAACAAAACAAAACAGGTTAATGAAATTTATGGAGAAACAAAAAAGGAAAGTGGCATTGAGGAAAATAGAAAAGACACACTCAGAGGTTTCAGAGGAGAACCAAAGTACAGCATTATGTAAGTCAGGTCAGCACTATTAAATACTGGTGAAGTCAAGGATTTTAAAAAGAGTGAGAAAGGAACTTAGTCTGGCAATTAGGAAGTCACTATGCTCAATAAATGTGGTGATCAAAAGTGATATTATATATCAGTAGTTCAGAGAACTCTCAAATTAGGTCTGTCAGAACTGCCTAACATTAATTCTCCTATTACATGAATGTTCCTTTATATATCATGTCCAGTACCAGGCCCATGTGGACCCATGAGGAAAGGATTAGATTTAGAGGTAGAGGACTTGGCTTCAGATCTTTGCTTTGTTATTACCTGGCAGACTTTTGTCAAATCTCACCCTGGGCTTCATTTACTTTCTCTTTAGAATAAGGAATTACATCATATCTGATGTTCCTGCTGTCTATAAATCTATATAATCTTATGCTATATACCACACTGAAAGCATTGAGGAGTATCCCTGGAAATCCCTTGCCAAAAGGTTCCCTGTCTTCCCATGTTGGGATCTTGAGAAGTCTGTATCATAGCCTGGGTATAAAAGGCATTTGTGCCCACTGTGGCACAGAATCTTATGATCTCATCTAAGGAAGCAACCTTTTGTAGTTCTAGTGTAATTCTTCTACAAACCTCATTAGCATTTTCTTTAGCAAGTTGTCTTATCATAATTTCTGTTACTGCATTTCACCATTAGTTCATGTGAGCTTTCTGCAAATGTCCCACAAAGTCAGCAAAGGGTTCATTTGGCCCACACTTTGATAGCAGCAGCAACAATTTGTTCATATGTTGCTATGGAGTAATTAATCTGTACTGTGATGTCTGCATAAGAACCTACACCTGTTAGTTGGTCATAGATGATTGGAGTATGAACTCCACTTTGACTATTTCAGTGGGCTTGTATCCTACAGAACTCACTATATTCAGAAAGCCACAAGTTTTGTCCAGGTTCTAAGCATACCTTTGCTATAGGTTTCCAGTCATTAGGGGCTAAGATTTCAAAAGCCGAATTCTGTAATAGCATCTTAACATATGCTGATGTAGCTACATAAAGAGTGAAAGTCTTTTTCAGGTCTTTGAGGATTTCTGTCTCAAAAGGAGTGTATTTTCTACTTTTTTGACCTGAAGAGTTAAACTGTTGAATCACAGGAAAAATGTGTGATCATAACTCATTTACATCTTTCCCTTCCTCAGTGGCTTTGAGTAGTGCCTTTTGCAATCTACTTATAGGAGCAGTTGGGTGCTGGGGGGAAGGTGCTGGTAGTGTCACTGCCACTTCCACTATTCCTCCTCCCTCCATTCTGGAAGGTGGAGTTGATGGAAGAGAGTCAATTATCTGCTCCATTGGCAGGGTTGAAGCTGCCTCCTAAGATGAAAAGTCACCATATCCTTGAGCCTCACTTAAATCTCCATGTCCTGTGGGGATATGGTCATTAATCTCTTCATTGTCTTCCTCATTTTCCTCACACTTCCTTATCTGGCTGTTCCTAGAACTTTTCTTTTTTCTATAACTTGCAGGATTCTTTTTTTTCCTTTTATTTATTTATTTTATTTTTTTAAAATAACTTTTCATTGACAGAACCCATGCCAGGGTAATTTTTTACAACATTATCCCTTGCACTCACTTCTGTTCCGATTTTTCCCCTCCACCATCCCCCCAGATGGCAAGCAGTCCTATACATGTTAAATAGATTACAGTAGATCTTGGATACAATATATGTGTGCAGAACTGAACAGTTTTCTTGTTGCTCAAGGAGAATTGGATTTAGAAGGTATAAACTGGGAAGAAGAACAAAAATGCAAGCAGTTTACATTCATTTCCTAGTGTTCTTTCTTTGGGTGTAGCTGCTTCTGTCCATCCTTGATCAATTGAAACTAAGTTAGATCTTGTCTTTGTTGAAGAAATCCACTTCCATCAGAATACATCCTCATACAGTATCATTGTTGAGGTATATAATGATTTCCTGGTTCTGCTCATTTCGCTCACCATCAGTTCATGTAAATCTCACCAATCCTCTCTGTATTCATCCTTCTGGTAATTTCTTACAGAACAATATTTCATAACATTCATATACCACAATTTACTCAACCATTCTCCAATTGATGGGCATCCATTCATTTTCCAGCTTCTGGCCACTACAAACAGGGCTGCCACAAACATTTTGGCACATACAAGTCCCTTTCCCTTTTTTAGTATCTCTTTGGGGTATAAGCCCAGTAGAAACACTGCTGGATCACAGGGTATGCACAGTTTGATAACTTTTTGGGCATAGTTCCAAATTGCTCTCCAGAATGGCTGGATGTATTCACAATTCCACCAACAATGTATCAGTGTCCCTGTTTTCCCACATCCCCTCCAACATTCCATGTTATCGTTCCCTGTCATTCTAGCCAATCTGACAGGTGTGTAGTGGTATCTCAGAGTTGTCTTAATTTGCATTTCTCTGATCAATAGTGATTTGGAACACTCTTTCATATAGTTTTAATAGTTTTAGTTTTAATGGTATAGTTTTAATAGTAATAGTTTTAATTTCATCATCTGAAAATTGTCTGTTCATATCCTTTGAACATTTATCAATTGGAGAATGGCTTGATTTCTAATAAATTAGAGTCAATTCTCTATATATTTTAGAAATGAGTCCTTTATCAGAACCTTTGACTGTAAAAATGTTTTCCCAGTTTATTGTTTCCCTTCTAATCTTGCCTGCATTAGTTTTGTTTGTACAAAAACTTTTCAATTTGATATAATCAAAATTTTCAATTTTGTAGTCAATAGTGATCTCTACTTCTTTGGTCATAAATTCCTTCCTCTTCCACAGGTCTGAGAGGTAAACTATCCTATGCTCTTCCAATTTATTTATGATTTCATTTTTTTTATGCCTAGATCATGAACTTATTTTGACCTTATCTTGGTGTACAGTGTTAAGTGTGGGTCAATGCCTAGTTTCTGCCATACTAATTTCCAATTTTCCCAGCAATTTTTGTCAAACAGTAAGTTCTTATCCCAAAAACTGGGGTCTTTGGGTTTGTCAAACACTAGATAATTAAAGTTATTGGCTGTTTTGTCCTTTGAACCTAACCTATTCCATTGATCAACTAGTTTATATCTTAGCCAATACCAGATAGTTTTAGTAACTGCTGCCTTATAATATAATTTTAGATCTGGTACAGCTAGGCCACCTTCATTTGATTTTTTTTCATTAATTCCCTTGAAATTCTTGACCTTTTGTTTTTCCATATGAACTTTGTTGTTATTTTTTCTAGGTCATCAAAATAGTTTTTGGGAAGTCTGATTGGTATAGCGCTAAATAAATAGATTAGTTTAGGTAGTATTGTCATCTTTATTATATTTGCTCGCCCAATCCAAGAGCATTTAATATTTTTCCAGTTGGTTAGATCAGACTTAATTTGTGTGGAAAGTGTTTTGTAGTTTTGCTCATAAAATTTCTGATTTTCCCTTGGCAGATAGATTCTTAAATATTTTATACTATCAGTAGTTACTTTAAATGGGATTTCTCTTTGTAACTCTGACTGTTGTATTTTGTTAGTGATATATAAGAATGCTGATGACTTTGCCTCATCGACGCATGAATTTTCCCTCTTTTTATCTCCTCTTTCCCCTTTTTTCTGACATTATCCCCTTTCCATTTCTACTTCCCTTTTTTATGCTATATCAGTAAAATCAAATTATACATGTGATTTTTATGTATATCCACAACAGAAATACAGTTCTCGAGAGTTCCTTTTACCTTTTTCTACTTGTCTTGAGTCCTGTTGTTGGAGATCAAGTTTTTTGTTTAAGTCTGATTTTTTTCTTTAGAAACAGATGGAATTGCTCTGTTTCATTAAATGTCCATATTCTTTGATGGAAAAAAATGCTCAGCTTAGCTGGGTAGTTTATTCTTGGCTGCATTCCGAGTTCTTTTGCCTTTCGGAATATCAAATTCCAGGCCCTTTGATCCTTTAATGTTGAGGCAGCCAGATCTTGTGTGACCCTTATTGTGGCACCTTGGTATTTGAACTGTTTTTTCCTAGATGCGTGTAGAATTTTTTCTTTAATGAAGTTTGGCCACAATATTCCTCAGAGTCTTTATCTTAGGGTCTTTTTCAGAAGGTGTTCAATGGATTCTTTCCACGCCTATTTTACCTTCTGGTTCTATTACTTCTGGGCAGTTCTCTTTAAAAATTTCCTGTAAAATGGTATCTAAGCTCTTTTTTTCATCATAATTTTCAGGTAGTCCGATGATCCTTAGGTTTTTCTCTCCTTGTTCTATTTTCCAGGTCCATTGTTTTTTCAAGTAAATATTTGACATTTTTTCAATCTTTCATTTTTTTTTTTTTGTTTTGCTTGACTGATTCTTCCTGTCTCAATGAGTCAGTCATTTCTATATGTTCAGTTCTGATTTTTAGCATGTTATTTTCTTCATTAGCTTTTTTTACTTCTTTTTGTATATGTCCGATTGAGTTTTTAAATGAGTCATTTTGCTCTATGGAATTTTTTTCCATTTCACTAATTTCTTTTTTTTTTTAGTGAGTTATTTTCTTTCTCCAATTCACAAATTCTGTTTCCCTGCACTTCTTGGGAGTTTTTTACCTTTTCCAGTTCACATTTCAGGGAGTTGTTTTCTTTTTCCACTTTGTCAAATTTTTCTTTTAGTGAGTTATCTGTCTTTTCTGTACTCTCTTGCATAGCTTCTCTTTCCTTTCCCCATTTTTCTTCTAGTTCTCTTTTAAGGTTTTTAATAGTCTCTTCTAGGAGAGCCTTTTGTATTGGGGACCAACAATTGTCTGGAGACTGTCTGCTATTAGTCTCTTCAGGGTTGAAAAGCTGTTCTCTTTCTGAGTAGAAACTATCAATTGTCCTTTTGATTTTCTTACTCATTTTGTTAAAGCCTTTAGGGTCTGCCTTCAGGGCCAGGAGGTTACCAGCTTCCTCTGCAGAGCAGTGAGAGGTGTATGGACGGGTAGCTGTCCTGCTAGCCGGCTGCAAAAATCTGGAGTGCTCTGGGAAAGAGTTCCCCACCTGGAAGTAATGCAGCCCTGCAGGGTAGAGCAGGGAAAGAACCCCTGCTGTGTGAGATAATGACTGCCCCGGGGCTAGACGCTGAGTAGTGAGAGTTTCACTATCCCAAGCCAAATCCTGTCCTGGGGCTGTGGGTATTAGCAGTTGAGCAGTGAATGGATTTGCAGGGACTGGAATTGTCTCTGCTCTGGGAAGCACAGTCCTTTTGGGGAAGTTCTATTGCCTCAGGCCAAGCCCCCCACTGTGCTGATTAGAAGCTGTGCAGGCTGTGCCCCCCTGCCGTGTGGGTTTGTAACTGCCCCCACAAAAGCCCTGAACTGCAGGATGTAGCTGCAGGGCTGTGTTTCAGTCTCCTGAGTCACTTCCAGGTTTGAGTAGCTACAGACAGTGTTAGGTTCTGGCGGTTTTTTTAGAGTACCCTCTGTTCCAGGGTTTAATTTCTCTGCCAGTTTACTGCTTTGTAATCAAGGCAGAGCAGTTAGCCTATAGCCAAGTAGTCTCTATAACTTCTCTAGCCACAGAGATCACGCCCGCCCCTGGTCTGCTCAGGACGCTAGCCTCTCCCTGCCTGTGCTGGTCTGTTTTTGCTCCCTCAGGACAAATCTTTTCTGGTGATCTTTCAGATTGACTTCAGAAGGTAAGTTATATGCTTCTGATCTTCATGAATTTAAGCAGTGAAGAGCTATTTCTGAGGCTGGATAAAATAGTTGGTTATGAGGGGAATGAGAGGAGCTTAAAAAGTCGCATGTGCCTTCTCCGCCATCTTGGCTCCACCTCAGTTGCAGGATTCTTTAAGGCCAAGTGTATTATGTTGTATATGTTGTATATATGTAGAGAGGAGAAACAGAGACATTAAAATGCTCCTCCAAAGACAAAAGAAAGGGAGAGCCACAGGTAAGCCTAGAGAACTTCTAAATTTAGCCCTTTATACTATTAATTTCTTGATTTTTGACAAAGATGCACTGGCTCTGGCAGACAAGTTTTATAACCCACTAGAAGGGCAGTGTCCAGTGAGAGCAGCTCCACTGTCTTTAGATAATCACCAGGTGATGTGGAGAGACCCAGAAAGTGGCGAATGGAAGGGACCAGATAGGCTAAATGCTTGGGGAAGAGGGTTTGCTTGTATCTCTACAGGTGGAGAAGGAATCAGATGGGTGCCAACGAGCCGTATTTGCCTTGTCCATCGCAGAGAGATGGAGTGGACCCTTGAAACTAAACAGAAGACCCAAGAAACATCAGGTGGTTCCATTGCTGATTGTGCCCACCACTGAAAGAGCATGGCAGTTATGGCATTTGACTCATGGACATTGAAAATTGTTGGACTTGGAAACCCTTAGGAATCATTGGATTCTCTGAGATATAAGATTGTTGTAGGACTTGAAAGCCCTCAGGAATCATTGGATTTTCTGAGAAATGATAAGACATGTTTCAGGACTTCAAAATCTACTGGAATCATTGGATTCTCTAACACATAAAAAGACTGTTGCAGGACTTCAAAAACTTGGGGGGATCATTGGATTCCCTGACATGTGAAGCAATGGACCATACACTGGTTTTGGACTATCTCTTGACTGCTGAAAAAGGTGTATGTGTGACTGTTGTTTATATACCCTCCTTCTAGGATTTCAGAAATTTTTTACAACACCATGTTGATTTATATTGTTTGTTATACCACTACTTGTGTGTACAATTCATGTTTGTTACACTACATTGAGCCTGCACTGACTGTGGGGAGAGTCATCCCTAATAGTCTCTGCATTATTGCTATGTGCTTGTGTAATACCTCCCATGCTGATGGGTTTGTGCATACTTGTTTCTAATAAGACCCTTTAGCCCAGAAACTCTCTAGCAATCCCCACTTCCCTTTAGTGCTTTCATCTCCCTTCCTGAGAGTCAGGGAGGGTGTGATTATCTCCTTTTTTGTGTTTCGCTTCCTTTCCTGAGAAGTCAGGGAGAGTCCTGATCATCTCCCCTTGGGGGCTCTTACCTCGCTGAGAGGTCTGGGATGGTGTGACCACTGTGTTCTAAAACAAAAGAAAGCGGGGGATGTAATGAGCTGAAGCTCTTGAAGCTCTCCTTGTACTGGGGTCCCTCTTAGCACTTGAGGCTAATTAGCAATTGGACAATACTCTATTAATAGAGTATTGCTTGGAGAAAGAATGGCCCCGCCCACTCTCTGTGCAAGTTTGATGTGTTGTATAGGAGATTGTGTAGATGATATGGTGGGTAGAGTGAGAGAAGCACAGGCACTGCTGGAGGATTTGTGTCATGATTGCTCTCACTTCATATCGCCTTTCCCCTTCATCTCAGCAAAGAATAAAGATCAAGGATTTTCTCTTATTCTGACTCTGGCTGATTTTAATATACTCTGGGTGCTAAAGCAGTCATCACATTTCACCACCTGTAACATCCTCTACTTTTTCTCCTTATAGGAAACTATGCTGTAGAGATCTTCAATGCTCAACTCAAGTTGAACTCTCTCTTTCTCTCTCTCTGATTATTCTGTCCTTCTCTCTGTCTGTCTGTTCCCCTTTCTCTATCTCTTCCTTTGTACTTGTTGAGGATCACACAAGTTAGTAATTCATTATTTTATGTTTTGTATATTATAGGATTATATTTATTTGTTTCTGATGTCCTAGAAAAATGAGAATTAATTTTCACTCTTCTGTATGTCTGTAGCAGATGCTAGCATTAGATATGCAGTAGGCAGTCAGTAACTGCTTTTAGAAGGATTCAAATTCAGGAAACATCTAGTACTATTTTACATATTTGAATAAGAAGGGGAAATACAAAGGATTGGTTAAATATGTTCCCTGTCGTCATGGAGCTTATACTGTAGGGGAAAATATAATTTACACATCCAACTATAGTATATATGTATGTATTTGTTTTTGTGTGTATGTGTGTATATGCATATGTATATATGTTTATATGTGCATAATTATTCATGAAACATAATACTGACACAGAATTTTTTTTAAATCCTGATATATTTACATTTTGTAGGTAATAATCTCAGCCTCTAGAAGATGAAAATAAAGTTAATCTCTCAGTCTAAACTTTTCTCTAGTTTTAGATCCTCTCTTGTTTCATGTATAATTGGATCATGAATCAGAGAACCTAGAATAGAAATATGTATGTATATATGTGTGAATTCATGTTTATTCCTCTGTGTGTCTTTCATATATACATATATATATATATATGTGTATATATATGTGTGTGTGTGTGCATTTTATATATATATGTGTGTGTGTGTACATGTTTCATATATTTATAAAAAAGACAAATGAAGTACTATGTGAGGTCTGATGAGAAAATGTCATTACTGAGAAGATCAGAAAAGTTGAATTTTAAAGGATGATTTGATGTTTGACTAAGCTCTAATAGCTCCACAGTATCTGCTTTAGACACCTTCATAACCATTGTTCTCATGCATTCGTTCCACTGGGGAGAAGTCTTCATTTGCTTGGGATAGATACTACCCTAACTGCACTGATTGATTTAAGAGCTGTCAATTGCCCTCGACCTGATTTAAAATGTCTGGGGAGAAGTTTTATTAAGGTGTGACCACTGCAAATGCTACAATTTCTTAGAGAAACA
Source organism: Sarcophilus harrisii (assembly GCF_902635505.1). Taxonomy (NCBI): domain Eukaryota; kingdom Metazoa; phylum Chordata; class Mammalia; order Dasyuromorphia; family Dasyuridae; genus Sarcophilus; species Sarcophilus harrisii. The sequence goes on along the minus strand of NC_045426.1, from coordinate 377,601,228 downwards.
GGTGAAAGTTGGGTGACAGATGAATAACAAAGGTGGATGAGCAGCCCTGAAAATGGCTCAACAAGCCCTCACATCAGAATTGCTAGTCCTTCCTGAGCACTGCCTACACTCTGGATTGAGGTCAGGTGATGTTTGATAGACAGTAATGGAAAATAAAGTCAAGTATTAGTGGATTGTGAAGTTGCATTCAGATTCAAAGGTCCAAGAAGGATTATATTCCTACAGAGGAGTTTGTCTGAACTGAATGAAAGGGCATATATTACTTGATACACTGAATAACATTCCATTCTCATCCTGACAACAGAACAAACTTTGGGAAACCAGATTTCTTTGTTAAAAATGTAGGACTCTGTCCCTCCACTTGACTTGCTTTAGTGGCCTGTGAGGTTAAAATTGATGGGGACTTGATGGCTCCCACCTCTTGGTAGGCTAATGATTCCTTGACTTTTTTTTCCTCTTGCTGAGAAGAAGTACCAATGTCTAAACTTTTCTGTAATTGCTAGAATTAAAACTGATTGAATTTCAGAGATGGTTTTCAGCTATTTTTTACCTGAGCTTTACTTTTACGGATAGAGGTAACAGTGGATATTTCCTCTCCATGCCTGACAAAATTTCATTCCTTCCTCAGTGGGGGGTTGCAGCCCACGCTTCCAAAAGGTTGTTGCTGATCCTTCTTCCCCCTAATTCTTTTCATTCTGCAGGAAATGATTACCTCCTTGACTGAAACTTTCATGTTTAGCTTATTTTAGTTTTTTTTTTCCCTCTCTTGGAGGGAAGGGGAAGGAATGGGGAGGATATGGAAAGCAGGTAAGGCATTAAATTATCACCACTGAGAATGAAATGTCTATAGAAAAGACAGTCATAATGGGGAAACTCCTAAATTCTAGGACCTTAGAATCCTCTCATTTCAGGGAGGTTTTAAAAAATCAGTTTTCTTGTCTGCATATGAAATCAGCATGGAGTATCTTGTTGAAAAAGGCCTTGAGATGCAGCAAAACACAAACCTTTTAAGATGTCCAAAAACAAAACAACTGTAAACATCACTGTGAAACAATAAACCTGTAGTATCTTATTTGTCACATATAGCAATAGAACCTAAAAAAATCAGTGATAAGACTGCTTCCTTTTTTTTTTTTTAAAGTGATTCAGAAAAGTTATGAAGTCATTATTCTTTTTCCAGGATTATGTTGAATATTGGGTTGGATTATAAGAGAAATAGATGACATTGTCTTAGTCTTCCAAAAGTTTACACTCTAGTTAGGAAGATATCTTCTCAAAAGATATCTATTCACTATACCATCTAGCCACCTGACAGGTAGAATTTTTAAAAATTCCTCATACTTTGACAATTTTCAGGTAATAATCTTAGCCTCTAGAGGATGATGATAAAGTTAGTCTCTCAGTCTAAACTTTTCTCTAGCATTAGTTCCTCTCTAGTCTCAAGGACATTTGCATCATGAGACAGAGGACCTGACGTAGAATCCAAATTCTGCTACTTAATTGCATTTTGACCAGATTAAAAAAGGCTTTAGCTCTTTGAATTCCATCTGTAGATACCCTCAAAAGTACCTTCCCCCTTTAGATCTATGATTCTATGATTCCTCATGGTTGCTCTATCCATTGAGCACCCAATCTGCCTTTTCATTTTAGCAAAATCAGTCTCCTAAATGCACTTTACATATCCCCCTACTTATGTGCACTTTATTTCCTATGATTTTCTTTCCCTTCTTCTAAAGTTGCTAAGAACTCAGCTCTAATGCCACCATCACCATAAGCTGGATTACCTTGTCTTTTCTGATGTACTCCATACCACCTTTTACTGCAGTCATTCATGGGCTTGTCTCACAGGCTTTCTTCCTTCCATCCCCCAATACACATACACACCTCACATAAACAAAAGAAAGAATAAGAGCCTTTAGACAAGCATTCCATCAATGAGATGCAAATAATGAGGTTAGTGGTAGTGAAGAGGTTTGAAAACTGGGGTGTGGAATCCCCTCTGGTCAGTGCAGGTCCAGTGTGAAAGAATTTGCAAACCTGAAAATCTGTAGGGCAAAGGGGAATTTTATTGTTCACTAAAAAGGAAGCTTTCTTAGGGGGCAAAATTCCTCATTAGGAATTTGGCGATGAGAAGTCAGCTTTGCTAGGAAGACAGACTTCTTAGTGGTAAGATCCTGTTAGGAAAACGGCAAAGGTTAACACTGAGCAGAGAATATCTTCACAGTGGGCAAAAGTCCTGGCAGGCAGTTTTGCCAAGAAGAGAGCTTCCTTAGCAAGCATAATCCTGTTTCAGACTTCTGTAAAGATTGGGGTTCAGAGTTCTCTTTTATTAGAGGTCTGAGGCTCTGTCTTCAATTCAAAATTGAATGAGATTCCTTCAATGTTGTCAATGCACGGAGCTTAGATCTCTAATAGAAAAGAGATCACTTATCTTAGGATTTGAGCTACCGGGAGTGGTCCCAGACTAATCTTCAACTCAATAGAGGGTGGAATCATATCTCTGGCCAGCTCTTCAATTGAATAAAATCACTTAACTAGGAGTTTGAAGGCTTTTCCTAGAGTCTGGGAATTCCCTGAAGGAGATTCAGGCCATCCTTAAAAGATCTCTGTTTCAATGGAGGGTGCTTTGACCAAGATCTCTGGTTGAATGAGCCCAGTTAATTTTGGTAGGGCTTATCTGGGAAAGGTATGCTTTTCCTAGGGTCTGAGAGTCTCCCCAAAGGGGACACAGTTTACATCCAGCTCTCCAAAGGTTACATTATTTTTACCCAAAAGATTTCAGTTTACATCAGTTTGAGATGTTTCTTTGTGCCCACCTCAGTGCTTTACACAGGACCCTATATATACAGCAGCTGTTCAAGAAATGCTTTTCAAATGAATAAGTGAAAAACTCTATAAAACTATTTTCCATTTGTAATATGTAAGAAAGATATTAAACACAGCATGTCTTTGAGGCCCACTTTTTTGCTTGTCTTGTAGTCTATTGATCTCAACAAAAACAATAAGGTTTAAAAGTAGATATGGCATTTGAAGATACAGGCAAAATAAAAATATTTTAAATTGGATTGCTTCATTATTTTTACCAGCTCAGGACCATTTTTTCCTCATATGACAGAAAAAAAGAAAAATATAGGAGGGGAGAGGTTTTACAATTGCAAAGGTTATTATTTTTACTGTAAAAATCAGTGCTTTTAAGGATTTTTAATGATTTTACTTAAATATTCTTAAAAGTTAGGATAGCCTGGAGACCCAAAGGCTATTTTTTGATGTTACTGCTGAGTAGCTGTGTGACATTTCTCAAGTCAATTAACCTCTCTGTGACTGTTTTTTTTTTTTCCTTCTTCCATTTTTAAGGCAGTAAAATAATATTTATTTTTTGTACTATCTACACAAAGTGAAAGGTGTTTCTTAAGGAGGCAATTATTGAGATATTTTAGACCAAACTCAATCCCAAGATGGAAAACTCTTTTTTTTTAATAAGTGTATTACCTGAGTCTACGTTGTTAATATTGGCTGTCAACATCTGATCCTTTCTCTCCTCACAAGAATTTTACTTCTGATCACCTCCTTGTACAAACTATCCTTCTTTTTATCAGTATTCCCTCTCTCTTTTTGATTACCTTTTGTAAAGGGCTGAAACTTTTGAGTTCAGGCACTAAGGTTGGACAACCAAGCACTTAAAGCTAACTACCGATTGGACAAAACTCTACAAGCATATGGTTGGAAAATGACCCTTCCCACTATTCTGTGCTGGCTTGATAATTGGAGTATACAAAGAATTGTAGAAGGGATTAGGGGGTGGAGTAAGACTAGCCAGGGTCACTTCTGGGCAGGAGACAAAGAAGAAAGGTCACGGAGATTCTGCTTCCATCCAATTTAATACTGCCTCTAAAGACCAAGAATAAAGACTAAGGACTTTTCCTTATTCTGACTCCAGCCGATTCTAAGGTATCCAGGGTGCCAACATGGTCATCACAACCCTTGTCTTTTTTTTTTTTTACTTCCTTATAGCATAAGATAAATTTCTATATCCAACTGAGTGTGTATTATTCTTTCATGACAATAAAGTTTAAACTTTGCCTGCCCTCCCATCTTCTCATCCATTATAATAGTTACTTCATCTCTCTTTCGTTAGGATAATTTGCCACAGCCAACCTCTCTTTTTCTTCCATTGCAATTTTCTTTTTCACTTATTTTTTTGAGGGAAGGGGGCATCATCCTATTAAAATCACCATATGGGGTGCCATCTCATTAAATTCACTATATATCCATACCCTCTGTTTACATATTCTCCTTATTGCACTTATAGTACTAAAGTTGTTAAGAGTTACAAATATCATCTTGTCATGTAGAAATATAAACAGTTAAACCTTATTGAATTTCTTATGTTTTCTTTTTCTTATTTATTTTTTTACCTTTTTTAAATGTTTCTAAAGTCTTGAATTTGGTTTAATTCAGTTCTGGTCTTTTAATTATAAATGTTTGAAAGTCTTCTATTTTGTTAAATATCCATTTATTTTGCCCTGAAAAGTTTCACTTAATTTTGCTGGGTAGATGACTGATTGGAAACCTAACTCTTCTGCCTTCTGGTATATCATATTCCAAGCCCTGCAATTTTTTTTTACCACGGAGGCTGCCAAATCCTATGTAATCTCAACTGTAGCTCCAAAGCATTTAAATTATTTGCTTTTGGCTTCTGGAAATACTTTCTCCTCTTTGGTGAGCTCTAGAATTGGCTATGATGTTCCTAGGAGTTTTCTTTTGGGGATCTTTTTCAGACATCCTACTTTCATGTAGGTTTTAAAAAATTATATTTTTTCCTCTGGCTCTAAAATATCAAGAAATTTTCTTTAATAATTTCTTGAAAGAAGTTATATAGATTTGTGTTTTGTTTTTCTTCATATTTTCAGTAGTCCAATAATTATTATACTATCTTTCTTGTACTTATTTTATAAGGTCAGTTGTTTTGCCACTAATAAATTTCACATTTTCTTCTGTTTTAAAATTTTGTTTTATTATAACTTGATGTGTTTTGGAGTCATTCCAGGAATTCTTTTTCAACCTTAGATCAAGTTGCATTTTTCTTTCAGATTTCACATATAGCCATTTGGATAATATTGTCCTTTTCTAAGTTTATGAATTGATCTTCCCTATCATCAAAAAAACCTTTTTATTGTCAAGTTCTGTTTTTGTTTGTTTGTTTGTTTGCTCATTTTCCCTGCCTTTTTTTTGGCTTGATATTTTTACATGAGAATTGGATTCTAGTTTTGCATTGTCCTAGGCTCTTTTTGTTGGGTTTCTGAGTCTTATTGTTGGCTTTCACTGGTCTTCAAGGCTTAGGTGCTTGCTTTCTTAGGATGGCCGGCTTCCCTTCTGACTTGTACTAGGAGGCGATGTGTGCCCCTCGGTCTTTCTTGGGTGTTGGGTCCAGCTGCTGGCCTGCTCCAGTGGTGGGGTCTTGCTGCTGGGTTGTAATGGTAACAAAGTTTTTTTCTGGTGGCTGGCCCTGAAGGGATCTTTCTGCAAGTCAGCCCTGGGCAGTGGGGCTCTGCTGTTGGATTGACATGGAAAGGAGACCTCTCTGCTAGCAGGCTTGGAGTAGTAATTTTGTAATTGATCTATCGAGAGATGTGGCCCTGCTGATGGTTTGATATGGAAACATTGTTTCTCTGCTAGTAAATCTCAAGGGTAAGGCCTTGCTATTGATCAGCAGGCTTTACTACTTGTCAGCAATGGGGTCAAGGCCTTGCAGGTGGCATGTGCAGGGGGTGAGTGCATTTGTTGGGGGGGGCCTTGCTATGCTACTCCTTTGGCCTAAGGGGTACTGGCTTGCAGGAAGGTGGGGCCTGCATGATGGATTGATCCAGGCTTGGAACATTGCTGCAGACCCCATGTTGTGAGACTGGCTGCTGCTGCTGCTGCTTTCAAACCTCAATCCCATTTCACCTCAGTGAAACAGGCCCTTTCTGCCAGGATGGTAAATTGTTTCCCTGCTCCTAGATCAATTCTAAGGTATTTTTCTAGTTATTTAGAGGAGAATTTTGGAGGACTTCAGAGGGTTCCTTCCTTACTCAGAAAAGGATTTTTCTTTTTTCTTTTTTTCTTTTCTTTTTTTTTTATAGCTTTTTATTGACAGAACATATGCATGGGTAATTTTTGCAACATTATCCCTTGAACTCACTTCTGTTCCAACTTTTCCCTTCCCTCCCTCCACCCCCTTCCCTACATAGGAGGCAGTTTTATACATGTTGAATATGTTGTAGTATATCCTAGATACAATGTATGTGTGCAGATCCAAACAGTTCTCTTGTTGCACAGGGAGAATTGGATTCAGAAGGTATAAATAATCTGTGAAGAAAAACAAAAATGCAAGCAGTTTACATTCATTTCCCAGTGTTTTTTCTTTGGTTGTAGATGCTTCTGTCCATCATTGATCAATTGAAACTGAATTAGGTGTCTTTGTCAAAGAAATCCACTTCCATCAGAATACATCCTCATACAGTATTGTTGTTGAAGTGTATAATGATCTCCTGGTTCTGCTCATTTCACTTAGCATCAGTTCATGTAAGTCTCTCCAAGCCTCTCTGTATTCATCCTGCTGGTCATTTCTTACAGAACAATCATATTCCATAACATTCATATACCACAATTTACCCAGCCATTCTCCAAATGATGGGCATCCATTCATTCAGAAAAGGATTTTTCAATTCTGTCTGTTAAGTTAGAAAGTATGATAAATTAATTAACCGTACACATTGCTAAACTGTATATGCTAAATTGCAAGCAAAAATTTAGTTCAGATGCAGCATTGAGAAAGATAATTGAGAGTGCTCAGGAGGAGAATGAGATTAATTTAAAACTGCATTATTTTGTCAGAGTGAGATCTCTGGTTGTGAGATCAGAGCTATAAAAGAAAGTCATTGATTAATTTTTATAAATTCCCAGGTCATAGACAATGCTTTGCCAGCCTCCCTCCCTTTTTTTTTCTTTCTGGTAAATGATTCTATAGCACTGACTGGCAATGACTAGTTAGACTGACATTGAAATGGACCTATGCTATTTTTATGCTTCTTATTTGAAAGCAAAAAGGGCCAAAGAATTGGCCACAACTAAGTCACAACTAAGGAGAAAGGTAACCCGACCTATAAAAAGGTGGGATGGAATAATAATTATGACTGACATCTGCCTTCCTGCTCATCAGTTCATCATAGTAACCTCTAGTCAAATAAAATATTGATTGGTTGTAGAGAAAGACTGAAGCTGGGGAAACTGATTGGGAAATTATTGTGATAGTACAGGCAAAAGTCAGGGAAGTTTCAATCCAGAGGGGGGACAGTGTGAATGACAAAATCAGCATAAGTGAAAGATAAAAAGATTAGAGGCACAAGCTATGCAGTTTAGTAAAAGATGCAAGAAGAAAGGAGGAGTCAAAGATTCCAAATCAGGCGATAATATGTCCAATTTGGAGGCTATTGTGATATTTCAAGCAATACTAATCTCACATAGCATCCATCAATTGATGAGTCAACAGCCATGTATTAAATATAAAAATGAGAAACCTGAATAGGCTGGTCTTTGAGGTCCCTTCAACATCTAAGATCTGTTTTGCATGTGAAATAAAGAGTTCAAAGTAGAATAATTACAGTGCAAATGAAAAGAAAAAGATGGATGAAAATAATGCATTTTTAACTGGTGGCTACTGTCTTATCTGGGGATTTTATCATAGTAAGTTACATTTTGACAAACAAAACCTACCATGCATATACACACGTCTTCATTCATATATACATACAAGCAAACGTGTATGCATGCATTCAGAAACAGCACAACACATTGTTTTTACCAGGTCTGACCAGCCTTTACCAGATTTATTGATATTGTAGGAGCCTCCAACAAAGTCCATAGGCAGAAATACCAATACAGAAACAGTATTACATCCTGTGAACCCTCCAGATATTTAACTGGTAAATATTTAACATTCTCTCCACTGAGAAAAATTTTAAAAACTTTTTTCTCTCAACTTATATGGAATTTATTAGTGCCTTCTCATTTAGCATTTGATTTTATATAGGACTTGTATGTATTCTGTTTCATATGCATTTTTCTTAAAGTCATTGGAAAAATCTAAGGTTTTCCATGGCAGAAATAGTGCCTTATATTATTCTTATCTTATATTCCTTAGCACATGGCTGGAAATGAGTTAGATTCCATGTAATAGCATGTTGATTGATTCATTGATTTCTGCATTCTATCCTACCCTCAGTAAGGAGCCCTCAATAAGTCCTAATAGGCTCAAAGAGTTAATGGAATCCCTACAAGGGATTAACTGGTCCTGGGAGCTTTGGTTGGAAATGAATCTAGTCTAGTTCAGTCTTTTTAGCTATGATAATTTATATCAAGGAGATGAGACCATCTGTAGTAAGGGATAGATTCCAGTCAAATTGGCCTGCCTCCTGTTCCTTAGGCATAACAATTCATTTTCTCTCTTGTTCTTTGGATATGTTGTCTTCATTTCTGGAAAATCCTCCCTCTTCACCTGCTCTTCAAAGAATGACTAGCTTTTTCCAAAGCTCATCTCAAGTTTCTCTTCCTACATAAGGCCTTTCCTGGCACCCAATCTCATTGTAAGCATCTTCTCCCTGAAAATACTTTGGATTTTCTTTGTATAATATTTTATATTTATTTATTCATGCCTACTTTTGTTTCTCCCAATAGAATGTCAGCTATTTCAAGGAAGAAAGAACTTCTCTCTGTGTCTCTATGTCTCTCTCTCCCTCCCTCCTTCCTTTCATCCCTCCTTCATTCTCTCTCTGTTTCTCTATCTCTGTCTCTCTGCCTCTCTATTTCTCCATATGTCTCTTTCTGTGTGTCTCTCCCTATTTCTAAGTGATAGAATATTATACTATATTGAACATGTATATGGTTACTAAATGTTTATTGTATTGAATTGAATATGAAACAAAAAATCATATTACAACAAACAGTAAAATAATTATTTCGCATTTTTTTTACTGAGGCATTTGGGGTTAAGTGACTTTCCCAGGGTCCCACAGCTAGGAATTGTTAAGTATCTGAGGCCAGATTTGAACTCAGGTCCTCCTGACTTCAGGGCTGGTGCTCTATCAACTGTCCCACCTACTTGCCCCAAAATAATTCTTAAAAGAAAAAAAAATGAATGTTAGGATTGGCAGGAAGAAAAATTTGAAACCTAGAAGAGTCATCTTGACCAATTATTCTTTACTTTTGATGATAGTTGGGTATAGAGTTTGTGAGTTGATTATATTTGTATGATACTTTAATCAATTTAGTATCAAGTGGAGAAATCAACCACTTACTTCTCTTATAACTATCTAGCAATCTCTCTGAGTCACATTCCAGCAGCCAGCAACTCTTGTCTCCCCAAGACGGAGAGTACAGGATAGTAACCCTATTCACTTTACATTAAGGTCAACTATAAAACAATCAGTCTAATAAAGGTGAAGGATGCATACTCTCAGGTCTAAAGTGAACAGCACTCTACAGAGACAAAAAAAGTAAGGTGTGATGAACACTAGTCATAAACATGCTGGTTCATTTTTGTAGATTGAGATAAGGGATACAAATTGCTACAATAAAAGATGAAAACTTTGAAGAAGACAGCTAAATTGAACCAGTGTTCCACTACATCACTCACTGAATTTTAGTTACCAATTCATATTGTATAATATCTATTCCTTTTGAACAAGGCTGAAAAAGTAACATGTTTCATTTGCTTGTCATTCAGTCATTTTTTTTCGGTTGTGTCCTACTTTTTATAACTTCATTTGTGGTTTTCTTGGCAAAGATTATGGAGTAGTTTGCCTTTTCCTTCTCCAACTCATTTTATAGACAAGGAAATTGGGGCTAATGAGGTTGAGTAACTTGCACCAAGTCATACAACTTGGAAGTGTCTGAGATCAGATTAACTGAGGAAGGTGAGTCTCTGTCACTCTAGGTCTGGCACTCTGCCCACTGTGCTACCTAATTGCCTCTCACATTTTACTAGTTTATATTTATTTTAACTGAATATATATTTATATAGATATATATACACATACATACAAACACACATATATATGCAGATATACACATATATGGTTTCATATGTGACTTTCATAAATGCAAATATCAATTATGTTATACTTGGTGATATATAATGTTGTATCACATTCATTATATGTATTAAATATATTATATGATTTTATATATATATATATATATATATCATGGTGGATCCATACATACTTTATTGTTCCACACCAGGTTTTTTGTTCCTTAGTTCTTTAAGTATTGTTTGTTGTAACACATGTGTGCATACACATTCATAGACACTTTTGTGTGTATGTGTATGTAGATCATATTCCTTAGCTCTGAATCTCTGCTCAACAAGTTGTCTTTCCACTTATCTTAGTCTTTATATTATATTCATACATTGCTTCATAGAAAGCAATAAGATTCTATAAATTTATAATTTTTTGTCCTGAGAGCAAACTGCTCATTTTTTTCCAGAGAACACTAATATTCCATCAGAGAAACTTGCTTCAAATTGTTTTTACAATTACTGTTGCTAATTTGTTTCCCCCCATTTATTTTTTCTCTCCTTTCACCTTGTTCTTTCTCAGAAGTTTTTGCAACTGACAACAAAAAGGATTTTGCTACTGACAATTCCCTACCTCAACATGCCCTCTCTTTTATCACCCACCCCCCTTTTCACATCCCATTCCCCTTCTATTTTCCTATAGGATAAGTTAGATTTCTATACCCCTATTGAGAATGTATGTTATTTTCTATTAGAGCCAATTCTGACAAGAGTAAAGTTCACTCACTCTTCCTCTCTTTCCCCTTTCCTCCTCCAGTATAAAAGCTTTCTCTTGCTTCTTTTTTTTAATGTTAGATAATTTGCACCATTCCACTTCTCCCTTCCCCCCAAGTACATTTTTTCTCACACTTTAATTTTGTCATTGTTTTTTTTAAAAAAAGATATTATCCCTTCATATTCAACTCATACTCGTGCCCTCTATCTATATATTAACTCCCATTAGAATGAGAATATTTTAATGATTTACAAGTGTCATCCTCCCATGTAGGAATGTAAACAGATAAATGTTAAGTAAATGTTAAGTTCCCTTATGATAGCACTTTCTTCATTACCTCCTTATGCTTTTTTAGAGTTCTGTTTTTGAAAATCACATTTTCCATTCACCTCTGGTCTTTTCATCATGAATACTTGAAAATGATCTCCTTCATTGAATTATCAGTCTTTCCTCTGAAGGATTATACTTGGTTTTTCTTGGGTAGGTGATTCTTGGCTGCAATCCAAGCTCCATTGCTCTCTAGAATATCATATTCCAAGCCCTTTCATCCTTTAATGTAAAAGCTGCTAAATCTTGTGTTATTCTGACTGTGACTTTATTATACTTGAATTGTTTTTTTTCTGGATGCTTACAATATTTTCTCTTTGATCTGGGAGTTTGAGAATTTGACTATAATATTCCTGGGAGTTTTTATTTTGGGATCTCTTTCAGGAGGTGATCAGTGGATTCCTTCAATTTCTATTTTGCCCTCTGGTTCTAGAATATCAGGACAGTTTTCCTTGATAATTTCTTGAAAGATGATGTCAAAGCTCTTTTTTTGATCATGACTTTCAGGTAGACCAAGAATTTTTAAATTATCTCTTCTGGATCTGTTTTCCAGGTCAGTTGTTTTTCCAATGAGATATTTCATATTTTTTTCAATTTTTTTCATTTTTTTGGTTTTGTTTTATTATATCTTGATTTCTCATAAAGACATTAGCTTCCATTTGCTCAATTCTGTTTCTTAAGGAATTATTTTCTTCAGTGAGCTTTTGTACATTCTTTCCCAATTGCTTTTTTTTTTTTTTTGGCTAATTATTAATTTGCAAAATTGCTAATTTTTTCTTCTCCTCATTAGTTTTTTGTATTTCCTTTTGCACCTGTCTTAATTCTTTGCTGAATTTTCCCTTTATCTCTCTTACTTGATTTTCAAAGTCCCTTTTGAGCTCTTCCATAGCTTGAGCCCAATTCCTAGAGGTTTTGGATGTAGGAGCTTTGACTTTGTTATCATCTTCTGAGTGTTTGTTTTGATCCTCCTTGTCATCATAATAATTTTCAATGGTCAGAAACCTTTTTTGTTTACTGCTCTTTTTCCTAGCCTATTACTCTACTTTTAATTGTTTGTTAAAGTAGAGCTCTGTTTCCAGGGTAGAAGGTGCACTTTTCCAAACTTCAAGGCATTTGTGCAGCTATTTTCAGAAATCCTTCTAGGAATCTGACCATAATGACTCTTTTCTGCCCTAGAGCTGTCAGGTGTGTTCCTATCCCAGTATAGTTGTAAGATCTAGTGGCTTGGGGCTCTGCTGATCAGGGCTGCCCTGGGACTTCACACCAGACCCCCAACTCATTACCACAGACCCTCTCCATTGACCTTGCAAGTTCTCTCTGGTATCCCCGGGCTGGGAGGTCCAGAAGTTTCCTGCACTGCTGCTGATTCAGAGGTCCTGCCTGCTGATGCTGGGGTCTTGGCCAAGCCTGGGACTGGAGTCCCACTCTAGTTCCATAACCCTTTTCTGCTGACCTTCCAGGTCCTATTTGATGTCTCTGGGCTGAGAGGTCTGGAAGCCTCCAGTACTACCACTAACATAACTCTTAAGGTTGAAGGGACATCATATCACCACAATGAGGAATGAAAATACTTCTTAAAAATATTAACCTGAACTAAACAACTTGTTAAGATGACAGAAACAGAAAAGTAATTAGATTTGGGCATAATGGAAAATGAAGATGTTTGTGAAAAAGAAGAAGGAAGCTATATTCACAGCCCATTGTTGGTAAGAAACACAAACAGGAAAGGAAATGAAACTTAGGAAAGGATAGGGCTTCCCTCCGTGATGTATGTCATAGCATAGATTGGCACAGTGAAAAGTCCTTTGATATGGCAGAATGCCCCAAAGATACAGGCTGGGAATCAACAGCAAATGAGATACACACTTGGAATGTAATATTGTAAGCTGAAAAAAATAGCTAATGGGATTCTGGACAGCTTATCCACAGAGCCAGCCATCACTAAGTCACCAGGCAGTAAGACTGCTGTCCCTCCTGAAATTGCTCTTCTGAAACTATGTGTGCAACAGTGTTTGATTCTGGTCTGCTTAGTATTGACACCATCCAGTTATCCTGGCCTGGTCACAGCAGGCGGCAACATACTGATTAACTTGCCAGGGGGAAAGACTTACAAGGAAAGTTTCTGTTGTGCTGGGGATCAGTAACAAGCAAAGGAAGAGCAGGCCTTCAACATGACTAAACTTGATTGCTGAAAAACACTATTCAGCCATCACTAAAGCAAACAACATTGGAAACTGCAAAGGTCCAAAACTTGATCACAAACGAAATCACATTACTATATTTTACTACACATTGAAAAGCAAAGAAATAAAAACTTTTTAATGGATGACCAATTTGTCAATATTCCACATTAGCCACAAAATATGTGGAATACTAATAGATGAGTCATCAGGCATGCACTAAGTATTTACTATATGCAGTCATTGGGCAAGGTATAGAAAAACAAAAATGAAGCAGTACCTCACTCTCCATAAATATACATTTTATAGGGAGAGATTTTATATATATATATATGTGTGCGTGTGTGTGTGTGTGTGTAAATAGAAAATGACAGGGGAAAAAATTTAAAGAGTGGCACTCTGGAGAAAGCAGAAAAAGCTTAATGGAGGAGGTAGTATTTGAGCTAAACCTTTTTGGGAAGTAAGGTATTCTAAAAAAAAAAAAAAGGAGTGAAAATGGAATAACATTTAGACATAGGGATTATGCACAAGCAAGGAGGTAAGAGATGAAATGTTGATTGTGTTTGAAGAATGGGAAGAAAGTTTGATTAAACCAAAACAAATCTGAAGATCAATAACGTGTTATAAAATAAATCCTAAAAGATAGGCTGGAAGCAAGTTGTGAACAGCTTGAAATGTCAAGCAGAGGAGTTTATATTTGATTCAAGAAGTCACTCACCATGGATCCACTATGGTTTGCTATAGGAGTATTGCAATCATGCTAGCACTTTAAGCCTATAACTTTTTTTCAATTATGCAAGATAGATGGAGGAAGGGAGAGATTTAAGGGAGAGAGATCAATTAATGGATTATTGAAATGGTATGTGGGAGAAGTGAAAAAGGCTTGATCAGAGTGATGGCTTTGTGAGAAGGCTTAGATAGAGAGGAGATAAATATAGATATACTATCTATGGAGATAGGAGATATCTATAGATATACTATGTATATTGTGTATGCATCTATATATATAATTATGTATATAGATAGATAGATAGATAGATACATAAGTCTGTATGTATATAGATGACCTGAGCTTGCAAAATTGAGTGATTAGAAAGATGGTGGTTTCCTCAATAGAAATAGGGAAGATCAGGAAAAGGCTATATTTGGGATAATGAAAAATGAGTTCCATGTTGGAATTGTGGTGTTTGAGATAGCAATGGGATGTTTATATTTTTAATAGTTAGACTAGAGCTCAGGAAAGAGCCTAGTTCTGGATGTATGGGTTTGAAAATCATTTGTGTAAAGATGAAAATTGAGCATGTAGGAACTGATGTTTTCACCAACAAAATGGATAGAGAGAAGAGATGATGGTCAAGGTCAGAGTCTTGGCGTATGTTCACATTTAAAGGGTGGTGTGTAAATGATAATCAAGCAAATGATGCTGACAAGAAGCTGTCAGATTGATAATAGGAGAACTGAAAGAAAACAGTGCCCTAAAAATCTAGAGAAGAGAGTATTCAGGAGATAGATGTGATTAAATCTGTAAATATATCACAAAGGATGAGAATTAGGAAAAGTGCCAGATTTGACATTCATGAGATCACAAAATCATTGTTAACTGTAAATAGCAGTTTGAATTGAGCCATGAGGTCAGATTACAAAGGAGTGAGGGAAAAAGATGGGTGATGAGAAAGGAAGACAGCAAATGTAGATGGAATTTGCCAAAGAGAGGAAAAAGAAACGGTAATAAATTAAAGGAACAGAAGAGTCAAAGGAACTTTTTTTAGGATGGGGAGACTTGATTCTATATGTAGGTAGAAGGTAAGAAGTCAATAAATAAACAAATAAAAAGATGGAGGGAGAGAGAGAGAGAGAGAGAGAGAGAGAGAGGGAGGGAGGAAGAGACAGACAGACAGAGACAGAGAGAGGGAGGGAGGAAGGGAAAGAAAAAAGAGAGAGAATAGTGAGGGTAGTTTGCCATTGGAGACGAGGTAATGAGAGCAAAAGTGGAGACAAGGGGATCGAGTAAAAGTTGAAGAGTGGTCTTTGTAACTAGAAAGGGCATATTTTCATCAAAAATTAAAGTAAAAGATGATTGGGCAGGGGGTTGATACAGAGGGAATGTGTGTGTGTGTGTGTGTGTGTGTGTGTGTGTGTGTGTTTGTGTATGTGTGTGTAGAATAATTAGGAGAAAAGAAAAGTTTTAGAACAGATCTTGAGATAGAAAATCAATGAAGGAGCAGTAAAAAGATACCTTGCTATAGTGAGGGACTTTATGATAATAGAAACAAATTTACATTGAATAAATCAATTCCGTTGTATATTGTCTTCCAGTGCTATTAAGAATATGATTGGAGAAAGCAGGTTATGGTGCTTACCCAGGGCTGGTATATAGTTTGGGTTTAGTTCAGCATGAGCAGACATGACAAGGGTAAAGGGCAAGGTGACATCAACTTAATTAAAATATCAACATTGGAAAAGTAAAAAAGTCAAGCTAGGTAAGCAGTAATAGCCTGGGAGAACTCTGACAGGCTGGATCATGGGACATGATATTGAGCACCTTTACTTGAAAGGATAGTTTGAAGAACAGAGTTAGCAAACAATTAGGCTGCAGGACAACAGTTTGTGTGACATGCTACAAGCACTCTTGGTTTGGTGTCAATAGACCAAATACTGGAATTTCCCTTATCCCTTTGTAAAGCTACAATGTGCTTAAATAATGGAGGAAGGAAAAGGATTCCTCAATAAAGTATGAAGGAAGAAAAAAAATTATGTATACACTAGGTTCAGCATTTTTTACAAGTATTACAAATTTTCACAAATATTTACAAATATAAATATGTTTACAAATATTTACAAGTATAAACGTTTTAATAAGTTTTATTTCCATTTTTCTTCACAGTAACTCTGCAAAGAAGGTACTAGAATTATCCCCATTTTACAGTTGACAAAATAGAAGTTAAATGAATTGGCCATGTAATACAATAAGTGTCTAAAGTCAAATTTGAACATAGGACTTTCTTACTACAAGTGCAATACACTGTCTTAGCTACCTAGGTAATGAAAAGTGAAAGCTGTTTTTTTTTTCTTTTGAATTTCAGTGTTGTACCTTTTTCTAGCGAATTTATCTTAAATCTTAAAAAAATTTTGTAAGAGTCTGGAGCTTGGGGGTTAGTGATTCCCTTTGGAGATTGACTATACACACTAGAGGCTTATAAAACTTTGTAATTCGCTCATCCTAGATAGAATTGGCCTTGCTTGATGTTTTTCTATTTAACAGGTGGATTCTCATCATGAATCTAAGTTCATGAAATATTGTTAGAAGAATCTCATCCGAGGGTTCTAGCCAATATTGAAGTCAAATTAATAAGAACCATTGTATATTATTCCAAATTGTTCCCTATTGTCTACAGGATGAAATATAGACTCTTTACCCTGGCATATAAAGCCCTTCATAATCTAGTGCTAACTTACTTCTTCAATCTTATTTTGCTTTGCTCCTTTTCATCTGCGGTGAGTTACCTAATCTTTTCCCCAATCTAATTTTGCCCACCACTTCTTTCCTTTTGCACATCATTATTTTTTCCTGCTGAAATTTTTCACTTCCTTTGGAAACTGAGCTCAGACAATACATTCTCCATGAATTCTTCTTATTCTCCAATTGAAACTACGCTTTCCTTTCTTATATCTTTTAAATAGTTTAAGACAGACTTTGCCTTTATCTTATCATAATGTACCTTATGTCACATATATTCATATAAAAATCTCCTTCATTATATGGAAATTTTTGAGGGCTGGATTTACATTACATTTCTTTTTTTTATCTACAACTTTAAACTTAAGTGTCCTACACATCGTTCTAGATAAATGTTCATAATCGAAAATGTTGATTTTGTTTGAAAGGACACTTTTGTTTTCTCCTTTTGCCAAGAGCAATGAGAGTGATTTGCCATAAATCATATTAAGGATGAATTAATGATAATTTCTTGGTGGCTTTGAAGTTTTTAGACTAAAGTTGGGCAAGTTTCTGCTTTGCTATGTGCCTCATTTTCCCTACACAAAGCTTATTCTTGGCCTTAATGATGTGACTTTCAGATACTGTAGCAGACTTATTGGAGACTTGTTTTGGGAAAGGAGAGTCTTTTTGGTCCTGTTCCTAAAATGTTACATTAGTGATATTCTAATCTTTCTATCCACAAAGTAGCCTTCAGAGGGATATTGGTAGGGGGAGAAGACAGCTATAATTTTCAGTTACAATGAGGTTTGGGAATTCCCTATGGATCTCATTGTTTTTGTCCTCCCTGTCTCTCATTACTACCCAGAGCTCAGAGCTGCCCTGATCAGTATTATAACATTACCACAGTGAAGACTGATGAAGGCCACTTTGCTATTAAATGAGCTGCACTGTTTTAGCTGGTTAGTCTCTACCCTCAATGCAGAATTAGAAAAATTCCTTTTATAATGAGATTTATTTTTCATTTTCTGACTTGAGACTTAAAGTTCTTTATTAAGTCTTCAGTGGCATGTGGTCATTCTCTTCATATTGAACTGATACTATTTAAATGCATTTTCATTTCTTCACTTAGTCAGGGTTTAAATAGCTAAAATGGAAGATGAAGCAATATGGTAAATGAGGACTGTGGAGGGGAAATTAATTGCTATAATGTAAGAGATTTTTCTACACAATTCAGAATAAACTCATCTTTGTCAAAGTTTTAACTGGCTCATATATAAAAGGACATATTGAGATCACGTGAAATAATATTGACAAATCTGTTTTCAAAGCTTAAAGCACTATATATCACCAATCATTATTAGGATAGGATTTAGAAATACAAGAGAACTTATTTTGTTTTACAATTTAGGAAAATAAAACCCAAAAAAGTAAAAGGACTTGCCCAACATTATAAAGATGATGAGCAGTAAAGATGGGATTCCAACATAGGTTTTCTGTTTTCCACTCTGGGCACTACCCTACTGACTATACAATGACACTAAGGTTAGAGTAGATGACTAAAGAATTGTTTATTTCACCCATGGTTGTATGGAAATCTTTAGAAACACCTAATAATGTAAAGCAAAGCATACATACCTAAACCCTCTTTGACTCTTGATTGTCTCTTCTTTCTGTTTTTACTACCTGTGATTATTCACAAAGGTCAAATCCTCAATCCATTCTGAGTTCATCTAAAGTAATCTCTTGAAGAAATCCAATTATTAAGAATTATTATGTTATTATTAATAGTGAGAACTTCATGAGTTAATGTCTTGGGTTGGTAGGATTAAAATGTTGAGTCTAAATTCCATATATATCAATTAGCTAAACTCTCATTTATGGATAAATAGAATACTAAATTCTGGTGAGTCTATTTACAAAAAACAAACAAACAAAACAAAACAAAACAAAACTATGTGCTTATATAATGTCTTGATAAAATGGAACAAAAGAAAATTGTGTGATTAAAGCAATACTAAATTTATGATCAGATTGTTTGGGTTTCAGACTGCCACCGAATATCCATGTTAATTTGGACAATATGTTTTACATTTCTCAGCAAAGTTTTCTCATCTCTAAAAGGAAAGATTTGATGTCTTCAAGCTTTGCCTTCTATGATTATATGGGGACAAATGAATCATCACAGCTCCAGCAGTATTATTGCAAATATTATTAAGTACCTTAGTCCAGATGTCAGTAGTTCTAGCAGTGGTTATTCTATATTAATTGTATGGCACAGTGGATAGAGCATGACCTTGGAGTTGAGGACCTGAGTTCAAATGCAGTTTTAGACACTTTCTGGCTGGGTAACTCCAGGCAAGTCATTTAACAAATTGACCTAAAGTACTAGAGAAATTAAAGACAAAATAAATGATACTTAGAAGAATTTGTTGTTGTTTTAAAAATACAGGACAATACACATAATTATGAAATAATCAATAAATCTTACTTGAAAATGTCAGTCTTCAAGACCCAATTTAACTTTGCCTTTTCTTTAGATAGTTTCTCTAATTCCAATAATTGAGCAACTTAAAAAATAAGTTGATCTCTTTCTTAAATTCTATCAGAGTAACCTTTGTGTGTCTGTTTACATCATTATATCTTTAAGGGCAGGAATTATGTATTTTCCTTCTTCTCCTGAGTACTTTATAGCATTTAACACAAAATACTCAGCAATACTTTTATAAACATGTCTTGAGTGGCACAGGGTTAAAGAATGCCATTTTGATGTATTTCAAAGGCACCCAGAATGATGCCAGAAAAGTAATAGTAGCCTCAATTTGTACCTTGAACGGGACATTTTTTAATTACTTTGTTCACTTTTTGTTTCCATGTTTTAAGAATGACTTTGTATCCAGAGGAACTAACATAGTGAGGAGCCCTGAAGATCCTTTGAAGGAAATGAGGATGTTTAACCTAGAAAATAGATAATAGAGGGGAAATATGATACCTGTTTCCCAGAGTTCAGAGGGTGGTCACAAAGAAGAGATAAGGGTAGGAATCAAAATTTATTAAGCATTTAGTACATATGTTTTACAATAATTATCTCCTTTAATCCCTCCAACAACCAAATTAAAAAGGAACTATTATTATTCCTACTTTACAATTTAGAAAAATGAGTCAGACAGAGATTAAGTGATTTATCAAGGATCACATAGCTATTATATATCTGAGACTGGATTTGAGGTTGTCTTCCTGCCATTAGTCCCAATACTCTATCCACTGTGCCACCTGGTTTCCTCTAGGAATTGATCTAATGCCTCTCAGTCCTAGAGCAAAAAATAAGAAGATATATTTGGGAGTTGCAAAGACAACCAGAAAATGAACAAAAGACAGCCAAAACAAAACAAAACAAAAACCTGACGTAAGAAAATAATTTCAAAATTATTAAAGATATTCAAAAATGAAATAAATTGCTTCAGATAATGGTGCTCTAACTTAATTAAGGTGAAAAACTGGGGGGTTACTTATTGAGGATGATGGAGAAGAGGCAAATATTTATGTGTATGTATATATATATGTATTATACATATATATATATATATATATATATATATATATCTGTATACAAATACATGTTAAATTAATTGACTTCTGAGGTTTTTTCAATTCATAGGTTCCGTGATGAAGCTTCACTTTGAATCCTGTGTCTTCAAAGTCAGTCTTAAGCAGGCTCCCATTTGGTGTGCTTTTCTGTGACATTTAGAAATGAAGAGTGTTTTAGTGACAGTTGTAGAGGCTACAAAGCCATTGTGCTGCCATTCCTAAACAGCTTTCAAAATGAATTAAACCCCAGTCCTCAGACTTGGCTTTACAGAACCAATGAGACATTGTGCATTTATTAGCATTTTAGAGTCAGATATTCATCCATCCATTCATTCAAATATATTTATAGAACACCTATTCTGGTCTAGACACTTGCTGGCATTGATATGGCATGAAATCTGTCACCTCTCAAAGTTCATTTCTTGACTTGTACACTGGGCTAACTATTGACCAAACACTGTCTATATTTTCTCACATCAAGCATTTACATACAGTACTTCTATAGTTTCTCAGCTTCCTTATTCACCACTTTTTTAAACATGAAGATTGGCACTTGTGCCTAAATTACCATATCAATTTCTAGTGCTTTCCTTACCATCTCAGATTCTATACGCACACATTAAAGGGACTAAACAAGCATGCTGAAATATGGATGAAATCAAGGGTGAAAATGTATGCATTTTTTTCCTATTATAACCACTTCTTTTCTGACCTCCCCCGTGTCTCCCCTACCCCAATCTGTCTGATTGTCTTTAAATATAAATGTTCACCTCCCCAAGGAAAACAACAAGCCAAAGAAAAGAAGTAGAAGGAGAAAGATGCCAAGAAAGGCATTGACACCCTAAGGGAAAATTTTATCTCAGGAGAACTGACCTTTCAGAGAAAGCAAATTAAATTATCTTTCTCATCCTTTCTTAGTGCTGTGACATCATTAAAATGCACGTTTCATTCCCACACACATTGTTTTGTATTCATAACCTTAAACCAAAATTAATCAGTTGTCACAGGGAGTTAACATACTTGTTAATAGTATCCAGCCAAAAAATCTGCATTGTTCCAAGAAAAGCAGCTTTATATACATTCCTTTGGAAGCTAAAAGGAATTAACTAGTGGCCACTGAATATCCCTCTCACTTAAAGCTAAGTAACACATCTCTTGTCCCTTTCCCTCTCTGGAGTTTGCAGTTCTCCCTACAATATATGAAATGAAATCTAGTACTTAGAAACATAGAAAAGTGCCTCCTGACAAAGTACTATCCAGAACTAAAGCTAGGAAAGGGCAATCTGAGATCTATCCAGGGTACTGAAATTTAAAAGGGTGCTGCTGATTGCCCTCACTAGGCCCTCAATAACCAAAGCTGAAACAAACAAACAAACAACAAAAATCCAAGGGGGTTGGGGGATGGGCGGGGGAGGAGCAAGCAACATCTGAGCTTAACATCTATTTAGCAAGAATCTTTTTGTTTAATAGGAAACTACAAGATGGCATCTGTCTTCCTTCAGCTAGAAGTTCCTCTAGGTGCCTAGTTGCAGACCCTAACCCTCATGCCTACTTTCTAAGTGATAAAGAGCTTTGCCTGATATCAGGAGAACCAGGGTTCAAATTTGACCCCAGACATTTATATGTGATCTTGGATATTACTTAGCTTCCATTTGACTCTCCAACTGTGGAATAAGGATAATAGCAACTATTCCCAAGGGTTATTGTGAGAATCAAATGAAAGTGCCTGGTACATGCAAGTATTCCATATATGCTAATAAAAATATATTTTTGTTTGAGACGAACAGTTTTCTTATCTCTTCAAATCTGGGGTGCTTTGTTTCTTTGTCCATATCCCAAGTGGTTTTAAAGCACATTTAATCTTGCCATAACGACAAAAAAAAAATGCTAATTGTGCCTTGGGTGATTTTATTGTAGTTTCTTTATATATAAAATCAAGTAACTTCACTCATTCAGTGAGCAGGAATTTTCCAACCAATGCTAAGGCTTCTAGTTCCATGTTTTGTTTTATTGTGAGGCATCCAAAGCTGGAATAATAGAATCATAAGAATTCAGATTTTAGAGTTTGAGAAGACTTTAGAAGTAATCTAGTAAAACCCAGTAATTTTACAGATGCAGAAAACTTAGACTAAGATAGATGAAATGACTTTAACTAAAATGGACAAGTCAGGTATCAAATTCAGGTCTGATTCCAAATCTAGTGTTTTTGTTTTTTGTTTTTTTATATTATATGGTATATGAAACCTTTCTTACTTTCCACCTACCCCTGGAATGGTAATGCCCTGGTTCCCTAACTATCTTAAGTTTAGGGTTTTTATTTTTTTTTGCATTTATCCTTTGCATGTGTATAAAATTAACTAGTTACACACACCACACATGTCATACACACGCACACACACACACACACACACACATGCACAGCCTCATCAAAGGAGAACTCTTCTTTCCTTGAGAGCAAAAAATGCTTCATTTTTTATTCCTGTATCCCAAGACATAACAGAGTAGTGTTACTTTTTTGTCCCAAGACATAACATAGTAACATAGTAGGAACTTAATAAATGCATGTTTATTAATCAGTGCATTCAAGCAATGAAAGAGTTAGTAAATAGTAAATAGTGTGAAATTTTATAGTGTACAGATTAAATTATATAATAATTTTATAAATGAATGAAGAAAAAATTGCAAACATTTCTTTTGTGTCAAGCACTGGGCTGAAATACCATATACATATAAAGGTGTAAAAATACAAATCTGGAAGGTCAGGAAGAATTTTTCCTGGCAAATAAGAGAAGAGAGTAGATAATAACTTGGGACACAACAAGTTGATTTCTTCAGACATCATATTTGATTGGACAAGTGCATCTTACTATTAGATCAAATAGGTTTTGGTTGGTTGACTAAATCAATTAATTTTGTTACCATTAATCATTGCATAAACATTTGTGGATCCAGAGATGACTATCTAAATAACAACAACAAAGGATTTCCTAGTGTCTGGGATGTACAGGGATTGAGATTCCATGCTTCCATGGTACCTACATAAGTATTTGAACTCTCTGGTGATCAAAAAATTCTACCTCTTTCCTGGCCAAATTTCAGCTTTTTTTAAAAATTTCTTCCAAATAACTTTTCTAAACTTTTCTAAAATCTAGAGATGTTGAAAAATTGCAAGAATATTAATAGAGTTTGGTTGTAAATCATATTGTTTTATTAATTTGCCCCAGTAATCTGAAGTATATATTTTTGTTTCAATTACTTACATGGTACTATGATTTTATTATTCTTTCTCATATTTTTATACTGCCATATAAACAATATGCTAACTAGAATCAGTTTAGTGCTAGAAGACATCTTAAGAAGTAATTTTAGTCCAACAACCTCAAATTGCAAATGAGGTAACTGAGACTGAAAAGACAGTGACTTATCTAAGATCACACAGGTAATAAATAACATCTGGCATGCTAAATCAAGTCCTGTGAGTCTAGCCATCTTCTATTACTTTCTAAAACAAGAAAACACAGTTTCCCAGCTCATCAGCATTCACTGAAGCATTAATAAAGAGACTATATTTATTTATCTGTGTTCACTATGCAAGTAAGCAGCAATTCTTTCTTTCACTTTTGTGGCTCCATTCTCATTGCTTCTTACTTTAACTGGCATTATTATTTTTTGGATGAAATGAATATTGTGTCCTCAGCCTGCATTAGGCAACTCAGAAAAGTCATACTCTACATTTGATGGAAAATGTTTATCCCTGAGGCTTGGTAAACCATAAAGGGCTATGTAAATATGAACTACTAATAAGCATAATAATATCATTATTATGAATCTGTATGATATGATGAATAAAAAGGCTGACCTTGGATTTAATAGGATCTGACTTCAAGTTTTACTACTGCCACATATTCAGTACATGACTATGGGCAATGCACTTATCTACTTATTCCTTTGGGCACATTCCTAATAACACAAATTCTCAAAACGTTTTAGAAATCAATCAGTGGAAGTTTTTGTATGAGTAATTCTCTACACTGATGAGATAAAAGATTCATCCATACAACATACAAACACACACATGTATTGTATGTGTTTATATACATGTGTGCATAGATACACAGGTATACATGATTACATATTCGTTTTTAGCTAAAATCCCAACTTCTCCAAGTAGTAACTTTCTCACTTCCCTTAGATGCTAGTGCTTTCCTTCTGAAATTATGTTCAATTAATCACACACACATATAAATGTATATACATATACACATGCATGTGTGTATGGAGAGAGGCAGAGACAGAAAGAGGGGGGGGGAGAGAGAGAGAGTCAGAGGGAGGGAGAAAGAGAGACAGACAGACAGACAGACACTGAGGGAGAGAGAGCACACAAGATTGCATCTAATTGTTTTCAAGTTGTCTCTTCCAAGCAACTCTGAGCTACTTGAGAGCAAGGACTATTGGGCTTTTTCTGCTGCTGTGATTGTTGTTTTGTGTACTTGTTTGTTTTACCTTTCTTCAATACCAAGTGCTTATCTCAATGTCTGGCAAATAGTTCTTAATAAATTTTTGCTGATTTGTTGATTTATGAATGAATGGCATATGAATACATTGAGGTACATGGAGGTTCTAATTTAGGATTAAATATTTTCCTATTATTAAAACTGACATGGGATCTCAGGTTTCCTTAGGACTGTTGAAAAATCCAAATGTACTATTTAAATAATCAAGTCATTTGAAAAGGCAGAATTATGAAATTGAAGTTTTTTTTCAAAACTCTTCATTTCCTTACTTTTTACATGCTCTAAAATTTTCTTGATTTTTTGTTCTCCTTGTCATCTCTTTCTTTTAATATTAATAATGCAAATTCCTCCCAACAGCTTCCTGTGGTTATCAAATACTATTAATTCTATGCAATGAAGAAACTTAATATCAGAAAGGTTTAATGACCTTTTTTGTTGAAAAGTCATGGCTAGCAAATCATTACTTTTGGTTCTGGTGTTGTTGCTGTGATGACATAAGTCATCTAATGACAAAATAAAAACTTTTCCTCTTAACTACGTCTGAAGGCCTTCATACAGCTTTTAAATGTAAATATTGATAAATGCACTTATTAACTTTTCTTGGAGTATTTTCATTCCAAATCTTATCACTGATGATGAAACAGGGGAAGAGAATGGGGAATAAGCACTTATGTAGTGCCTATTATTTGCCAGGCTGAGTACTTTATACTGTGCTAAACAGGTAATAAATATGATCTCATTTGATTTTTCCAATAGCTCTCATGGTAGGTGTTTTTATTATCCTATTTTTAAATTGAAGAAACTAAGGCAAAGAGATGGTTACATAACTTTCCCAGAGTCACATAGCTAGTAAGTCTCTGAGGTTGGATTTGGACTCAGTTCTTCCTGATTGAAGGCTCAGAACTCTACATACTGTACCAACTCCATGTCATACTAAAGAATTTTCACATATCATCTAACAGAAGAAAAAAAGTATTTTGAGATTCTGGAGGTGCATTCCAGGAGTTCTAGATATCATACCACATGCCTAATCTGGCTAAACTTAAATTCTTCCCTGAATTTGGATATTTACTCAGCTCATTCTCCTACCTGGTAGGGATATTGGTAGGTAGTAATCTCAATTTGCAATTAAATGTGTACTTGCCCTAGGTTCATGCTTGTCATATTCATCACAGACTTCCATTCCATACCCATTAAAACTTCTTCAAAATTGAAAGCATTTTATCAAACATAATCTTTTCATTTAGTCTCTGAAATGTGGCATCTGTCAGTTTCTTTGCTTAAAAAAACGGATAAAGGAAAGTGATAAAAGAAAATAACAAAACTCATGTTTATGATTTGAATATTATGTGACTGTTATAGCTTGATTCAACCCAGTCCAGCACTTTAGAGCTATACTTATCTGACCTCAATATACAGCAGGTCCTAGTTCTGTTCCTTAGACATATGTGTTTAATAAATGCTTGTTGATTCACTGATATAGTAGGTATTCAATAAATATTAACTGAGCAGATAAAGAAATGCATGAATGAAGAACAGAGAAAACGTCCATGTTCCAACTCCAATCTGTGGACCTTTCACATTTCCTTTCCCTATGCAGATATTTATAAACACAGAGATCTATAAATATCCCTCCACAGAGAAGTCTCAGACAAAAGGAAAATTGCAGGTGTAGTAATTGCATTCCCCAAGGAACAATAGCTACTAGTTAACATAGTACTGAGCAGTGGCTGAGGGTAGTGCTCTTTGACCTAGAGATTTCTTGAAACTACTTTCTAATGCAATAATATGCACACTAATTTCCTTTTTATTCCTTAACGTGAAAAAATAGAACTGGAAGAAGAAAATTATCATGAGCCTTTCATGTAGACATATGGGGGATAGGTGGGGGGAACAAATGATTCTCTTTTATATCTACAGTTGGGCCTGTGTGACCTGGAGAACTGCAAGAGAACTGCCTCTCCTCTTCCTAGTTCCCGTCCTATAAACATTTGCTTACTGGAGCCTGCCACTCATATCCCCCATCCCCCTCCATCACTGGAATCAAATTATATAAATTATTCAGCATCAAAAAGTGCTAAAATTCACGTGGGCCCCGTTGGCAGGGAGTTCTGCCTACTCGGTCCTACAGCCTGCAATAAAGGAGGAAGCTGGGCCCTTGCCAGATCCACAATGGCTCACTGTTCACACATCAAAAACCACCGAATAGAGACAGTCGATGCTTATAGACTCTGGTTTACATGGGGCTACTTTGGTGTCTCAGTTCCAAGGTTGCCTTTGAAGGAGAGGGAATAGAGAACATGGAAATATTGATGGTGAATTCTACCTACTCTCTTGTATGAATGAGAGGGTACAATCTCCATGGTGACTTTATCTGGATTTTATATAACCTTTTATTATTCCTAGACCTTAGGAGGAGGACTGCAAGGAAGATCAGCTCTTCAGGATAGGGGATACCAGCAACATCTCCCACTCTCAATGCATGGTACTACATCATGGAAGTAAGGAGATGTCTTTTTTCAGGCCAGATTCCCACTGGAGACTACTTTAGTTTCAATTTATTACTTCTTCATACCAACTTCACTCTATATTTTTTTCCCAAATGAACAAAGATCCCACAAATTCTCTGAGAATAGGGGTCAAATGGGGAATGGCAGGAACAAATACTGGAGGAACAAGCAGAGTGGAAGGGGAAAAAAGAGAGAATACTGATTTTCTATTTACTTTTAAACTTAGAATTAAAGAAATTATAATGTCCTCTGTATTTATATGATATGTCTGTGCATTGTTTTATATACCTATATACAGATAGACATAATGCATACATCTATCTTTCTATATCTCTCTCTCTAATGTGTGTATGTATATAAAATGGAAATATATCATATGTGTATATATAAATATACAATGGAAATATTGTATAGATGTATAAATATGTATATACCTATATGTATATATATGTATATACGTAAACACACACACACACACACACACACACACACACATATATATATATTCACACTCAGCTAGATGTAGTGTGTATTTACTATCTTGTAGTTATTGATGCATTACATTTTATAGGGTCTAGATTTGTCATTCATACATGTTATATATTTGTGCAAATTGGAGAAAGTACAGCAAAGAGCAACAAAAATGATTGAGGAGCTGAAAGGATTGACTTATGAGGTGAGATTAAAAAGAACTAAATATGTATAGCTCTACAAAACTTCAGCTAAGCAGGGCTGGATAATTGCCTAGCTCTACCTCAGGGTTGTAAACCCCTAAAGAGGAATTTGTTGGGTAGTAAAAGGGGGCATAACTGGGAAGAAAATGAGCATTAAGGAGATATCTGCATATGGGGGGGTGACTTTGTTGGAGTAGAAGCTATTAGGCAGTAGAATTGTCTCCCCAGGGAAACAATGGAGACTGTGACCCCATTACTAGGGATATAAAAGCTGAACTAGAGAGTACAGTTCCCCAATATGCTGTAGGGAAGGCTCTCATACTGGCCCCTTAGAGACACGGGAATGGAGGATGGAACGTGACTCCTCCATATCTTAACATTTATGGTTCCAGTTTGGTACTGAGATGAATACTGAAGACTATATAGGACAGCCACCTGAATCCGAAGCCAAGATTGAATTCTTATAATTCTAGGATACATACTTAGATTCTCATTTCCTAACCCTTTTATATACTTAAATGAAATCAAATGTATTGGTTGCTTTGGAAACAGCATCATTTGCTGCAAACTTTAATCTGGTGACAGACAGAGATATATAAATATAGGTTGATAAATACACATATAAATCTATGCACATATATACATAGATTGTGTACATTTTCTTGCTTAATGGGTATGTGTGTGTATGTACAAGCACACATACAAACACATGTGTGTATATATATATATATATATATGCATATATATAGTTATATATTGTACCTAATATATTTGTGTGGCCTGTAGAGAGTTGGATAAAAAATGAATCTGTTTGAACTATGACTTACCTGAAAGTTAACTAGTTTTGCTTGGGTCTGGGTGCTGAATGTATGTGCATGCAAAACCAGCAACCATGTTAATGGAATGTTAATATATTCTTAGGAGGCTGAGAGAGTTCGGTTTGAAACGAAACAAAAAAAGAAAGAAAGAAATTGGAGACAGTTGAATTGTGGGGTTGCAGCAGGGATCCCTTGGGGGAAGGACAGGGGGAATGAGAGGCAGTGCTTTCTCTTTATCATGCGAGCAATTACTGGCAATTTGTTCTGGCCAGTAAAACTTCTGATATTATCATGGTTGCTGAGTAATTTATCATCAAAGTTTAATGTGAAAACAGGTGACTGTGTAATCACCAATCTAGGAACAGAAATAGAATCGTTATTATTTCTGCCTGAAGAGAGAGATTTTTTTTTTCTGTCAATTGACTTAACGGCCAAAAGGCTGTTCATCATATCACCATGAATTATAAAACCTCTATTAAATATTCATAAAAGTTTTGAAATGAATGTGTGATAGAGATGAAAGCTGGGCTAATTTAAATACCTACCAGACCTGTCTTAATTACAGAGGTAAAATGAGATATAAAAATTATAGCAGCAAGGAAAGAAAAAAAAAGTTGAAACAGTTCATTCCATACATTATACAAAACTTCTTTGCAAGCCATGTCACATGCAGTGAACACTGGGAACAGTGGGCTTCTCCCAGCTCTGGTGAGAGCTCTCTCCTTTCATCTTCATAGTAGCCCTGTCCAGATTGAACTGGGAAAGGAGGCAGAGATGGTAGTGAGATATAGATTTCTTTCTTCTATGGGAAAGGGGATGAAGAATGAAGCGTTTGAGTATCTTTGGGGCTTTCAGCCAAATGGCTTTCAGTGGCTTTCCAAAATGTCATTGCAAAGCCCCAATCATTCCGATATATCCATTACCATTCAGCCACAGGCTCCAAAAAGAATCAGGTGGAGCCAGAAAGGAATCTTGGCAAGGAGCTTAAAAAGAATCAAATACAATGGCCTTCTCTCTTTCTGTATCTGTGATGTTGGGGTTTCCTGGGAACTGGAAAACATCTTAAGTCCTGATATGTGTTGATAAATAAGCTAGTGACTACCTCTCTTTGCCACTTCCAATATTCCCAATGTCATCAGTCATGAGTGTTGATTGCTATTCTTCCTTGGCAGTTTCAGAGACTCAGAAGCCAGTGAACATCACTATCTGTGATCAGCACACTGGCTTGAATATAGTTTCTTTCTTCACCTTCCTTCCTCCCTCCCCTCCCCAATCACATACTAGGTATATTAGTTATAAATGAGAAGCAGTATGGTAATGGAAAGAACACAGAATAGGCAGTCAGGAAGCCTGGGTTCTTGTTTTAGGTTTGGTTGTAACCTGATATAAATCACTTATTTTCTTTGGAAAATGAGGAAGTAAATTTGAATCAGGGCTTCTTAACATGAAATCATGAATTTTAAAAAAATCTACATACTTTATTCCTTTTGCAATTCTATGCATTTTATTTTAAGAAATTATAAACATGATTATAAGAAGGGATCCATAGGCTCTTAAATATTGCCAGAAGGATCTTGGACATGAAAAACATTAACAACCAATGTACTGAATATAAGAATTGTCTTTTCACTTTGACATTCTATAATTCAGAATAGGATTAAAATAACACCATAATACATATTATCACTTAGGAGGAGACTTTTCATTTTTGAATTTCCTTTTATCAAATTCAGAAGCAGATTTAACCACCAATCAGGACTCATGGAGCATCCAGTTACTGATGCAATGTTCAAAGTCCATGCTAAAGGATCTAGTTTCTCAATATTTTAAAGGAAGTTTAGGATTTTGCTGAACAATGAATGTATTAATTGCAGAGAAAAAAAACTATTATCAAAGGCTTAAAGTTAATAATTATTTGTTAAATGCACTGTGGGTAAGGCTCTATGCTATATAATAATGATAAATACTCCCAAAAGTGAAAAACATTTCCTGCACACAAAGAATTTAAATTCTAGTGCATGGGCATGGAATCTGGAAGACTTGAGTTCAAATTTAACCTGAGATTTTTCTTAGCTGTGTGATCCTCTCTGTCTCTCCTAATCTATAAAATGGGCATAATTATAACACCTACCTCTCAAGGTTGTTGTGAGGATCAAAAACAATAATTGTAAAGTCACAGCACAGTGCCTGGCACCAAGTCTTTTTTCTCTCTCTTAAAACTGTATGTACTATGTGCCAAGTAGTGTGATAGTACTGGGGATACAAAGAAAAGTAAAAGATAAGCATTACTTTCAAGTACTTCACAGTCTAATAGAGGAGATGACATGAAATCAACTATGTACCAAGTTTGTGTGTGTGTCTCTGTCTCTGTCTTTCTCTCTGTACATATGTAAAAGTATGTATATATGATGTGTATATTTATATATCTATATGTGTATAATTTTATTTTGTCTTTTTTACAAAAGTAAAATCAACAGGACTTGGCTTAATTGGATATGGGCATGAGAGAGTGTGAGGAATTATAGACAATATCTAGGTTCTTTGGTTTGAATCCTATTACCAATATTCATTATCTTTATATAGACAGGTCATTTCAAAAATAAAATTCTTGAGCCTTAGTTTCCTCATTTTAAAAATGCAAAATTCGAGAGAGTATAAAGAGAAAGATGTAGAGACAGAGACAAAAACAAAGAAATATAGACAGTGATACAGAGAGAAAGTGACAGAGAGTAGAGTTACAAACAAAAACAGAGACAGGATTTCAATCCTAGGTCTGATTTAAAAAGACCTTATTTGAATGGATAGATAAGTGTGATCACAGACAAGTCATTTGAAAATAGATTCTCAGTTTTTATCTGCAAAATAGGAATTCTGATACTCATAACACCCACCTGATAGTCATTGTGGGGTACAAATGATCAATTATACATAGAACACTTTGTAAACCTTAATGCATGATATAAATGTCAGTTATTATTTCTAGTGTATAATAATTAAATTTTAGTGAAGAAAGATTTGCAGTGTCATTTCTGAAAGGTTGTAAACTTAGTAACTCGATTTTAGTCATTAAATATGCTCATTTTATAAGAGACAAAAGTGAAACACAGAAATTTAATATGAACGTATTTTATTTTATTATTTTGATAGTGAATCATAATTAGTCCTACTTTAAAGTTCTACTTTGATTTCTTCAACTATGTGAATACAACCCTATACACTTGAAGGCTTTGCAAGTAAAAGGTAAGCCTGGGAATCTCTATCAAGCTGAAAAGACTTTCATATTTTAGGTCAGTGGTGGAAAGTACATCACTTAACTTAGGAACATCCTGGCCAAAAAATGGATAATAGAATATGATTATTCAAAATTTGACAACCAAGTGATGCATTATTTTGGCTACAGCAATTCATGAAAATAATCTAATGGAACATTGAAAGAATTGTTACTCTGAAGAAGTCATAGAACTTTAGAGATATTAAAGAAAGATAATTAGTAAGCTTTATTTTGTGTGTTTGTTTTCAATCAAAAAGTTAGCATACTATAGTGAAGAGAAAGTTGGACAGTATATGGAATACCTGGGTTCAAATTCCCTTTCTGATATATAAGCCAATCATTTTACCTCTTGTTAATCTTGGTGACTCCCTCAGAGTATAAATTAAAGAAATTACTGATTTGTTTTAGAAGGAGAACTATCCCCATTGGAAGTTCTTGACACTGATTAAATCACAAATATGAATGCATATATGCACTACATATATAGGTACACACATGTATATGTGTGTATATACATATACTTATATTTATATAAATGACTATACAGACACATATAGATGTGTGTATGCATAAATGTGTATATATATATATGTATATATATACATATGCATATTGTATACATACATACACACATACACACAAATACCCAGAGCTGGGTCATACAATAATTTGCATTTTTGTTCTTGTGCTCTAAGAATGAACATACAATTTGGGGCTTCTGCCAAGTTTCCTAGACATGTAAGCATATATTTTGGTGTACTCATTGAGGAACTGGAGGTGGAGAACTACTATGGTGAAATACCCTAGAAAAATCCTCTCAAGGAATATGAAAGCTCACTTTGAGCCAAGAAACTGCCACTGGACCTTTGATCTGATTCACTGCTCAGTGGAAGGGAGCTAAGGGAGATATTATTTCATAATTTTTTTTCCAATGTTGCTTTAGAGGTTTGAAAAACTTTTTGAAAGATCTGTGTCATACTCTAAGTACCACTAGAGGGCCCATGAGCTGACCTCTAGAAACTGTAATAGTGTTGTGAGAACAGTCCTGAGCTTTTATACAACCATTGGTCCTAGTAGCTACTTGAGGTGGTGAGGGACTCCAGCAAAGAACAGTCAGTAACTATTATCAGTAAAAGATGGAAATAATAATAATAATAATAATGTATTTTATATAATATAAGGAAATAATCCTACTTACAGAACTGCCACAAATAGGATAGTGGATAGATACGGGTCTTGAGTAAGGACTTCCAAGTTCCGGCGCAGTTTCAAATACTTTCCAGCTGTTTTATTCTGGTTGATGCAATTAACTTCTGACTTCCTCAGTTTCTTCAATTGTAAAATGTGGATAACAATAGCATCTATCTCCCAGGGTTTTTGTGAAGATTGCTTGAAATATTTCTAAAATATTTTAGCATATTGCTTTGCAAATAGTGAACATTTTAATTCTCTTTTCCCCTTTCCTCTCCTCTCCTTTTCTTTCCTTTTTCTTCCTTTATCTTCCATTTTCTTTCTTTTCCTTTAGTTTGTGATGAAAACATTGAAAGTATCTGTTTAGCAAGAACCTATCCTCCTCATCATATGTTAACCTTCAAATTGGTTAGTCCTAATTTTCCATTTGGCATTTTAAAAGAAGGAAGAGCTCTGGATCTTTTGCTCTGCCCTTCAATATGGAGAGAAAAGAGCAATTTCTTTCTAGGAAACCTGATGTGGATAGAGCTTCAGAAGCCTGATGAAGAAGACCCAGACAATTAAGGATTCTAAGAACTGTGACACAGCTCTGGTGATTTCTAATGAATGGTGTGTCCTATGAAGGAGGGTAAATTGGTAATTAGATACTCCTAATATTATATCATGAATTCATTACTTGGAACACACAGATTCACTTCCCATATCTCCCTACTTGTTGTGTCAGGTCAGGTCATTCACTGTATGCTCTGAGTCCCAGATACTTTAATTTATAAAATTTATAAATTATAAAATTTATAAAATTAGAGGATTGGATGAAATTATCTGTATCTCCAAGATCTCTTCCAAGTCTAAACCCTGTGTTTCTACGATAAAGAGGAACAATAAAATAATAAAATTTTATGCTTTCCAGTGGATAAAATTAAAATCACATATAATGACAGAACTTTACTTTTTGAAAGATTCATCTTGCCTCTTTTCTTCTTAACTATGAAAAACTACTTAATAAACTGTATGCAGAATATAGTTACTTGTAGTACAAGTTAAGTCATAATCTGAGACTAATGTAGAATCTAACATAGGAAGTGCTTTTAAAAATAAGGAATCTTATGACCCTTATTCAAAATCCACATGGAATGAAGATTTTTGTAAGGAAAGATGGGTGATACTGTGGTCCACAAATTGTCACCCCAATTGGAAGTCTTATTTGCCCCTAAATAAACATATTCATTATTAGGAATTGGAGAATGGGGTGAACAGGTACAATGAATTTATGGAGTCCATTGGACAGCACAGGATCTTGAATATTTATCAGGATTCGTGTCCTCAAGAGGAAGCTTTCATACTCTCAGACACTGAACTTGTAATTGGCATTGCTGAATTTCTAATGCAACTTTGAAAACAGTTTACAAAGAAAAGAGCATGAGTAATGCTGTAGGTGAGAGAGAGGGAGGGAGATCAGGCAAAAGAATGCTTTGAGAGGATTTTAATCAGAAGCAAAAGCGGAAAGTGCTTTTTTATCTAATTTGATGTGTATACTTAGATGATTATGATATCTATGAATGGTACATAACTAATATTCATCACAAGTATCACTGAAATGTTCCTTTGGATTTTATAAAATTAAAACTAGGGAAAAAATCTGAGAAAAATTAAAACCAGAAGAAAAGAAAATCTGGAAGGAGTTTGGATTTAGAATGCTCCAAATGTAGTCTAATAAGGCAGAGTCTATATGGTGTTAAAACATTTGATCGATTCAATCAGTTCAGTCCAAATTTCAGTCAATCAGCCTGACGTTTTGCTTACATAATGTTAGACAATGAGATTGGGTGAATTTGGGAATGGATTGATCTGATGTGTTGGCAGTGTGTCGACTCAGCCATTCTCTTCTCCTTTAGAAAGGTGTGATGGAAGAATGGGGAGAGATTCTCTTCTGGAATCATTGTATAGAGAAAGGAAAAAGAACAACAAAAAAGTCATCTTGTCCAACTCCTTGCCTTGATCCTGAACTATAAGTCAGGTATCAAGAACAAGAGAGATTTTTCTGTCTCCATCTGTAAATGTTCTCTGTGTGTGAATTTATTTGACCTGACCTAAGTAGTTTCTTTTGTGATATAACTCCATCTCTTCCATTTCTTTTCTCCCAAGGAATGAGTAATAACTCATTACTTCGCTTTTCATAACAGTCCTTCATGCATTTGAAGACTCACAGAGTCTCAACATATAAACAATTTGTATTAGTGAGGATGAAAAGAAAGAATGTTGAATTTCATTAAACACATCAGTTAGTAACTTGTTGTTTTAAAAAAGTAAGCAATATATGTATATACTTGAATTCAACTGAAAACTTAGAGAGACAGTCTGCAATATTTAATCTTTGTTCAAGACAAACTAATTTCCCCATTTCTTCCATGTCTCTCTCAAGTCCTGGTTCACAATTTAAAAAATCATTTAGGTTTAATTTTTCAAGCATAGTTCTCAACAGCTTGATTGAAATTGTGTGTGTGTGACAAGAGAGGGGTTAAATTGAGGTAAGGTGATTCCAGCTGGGGCAAGTATCCACTCTACTCACTCTTAAAAGCTTCTTGGTATTGTCTAGATATACCCTAGGGGGGAAAAAAATGGCTGAGGAACAGGAAAAAAACACACATGAATAAGAAAGCAAAAGCCAAAGTGAAAGGTACCATAAAGATGGGTAATCTCATTTAAATTAGCTCCAGGAACAATTAAATCAAATTACTTGAAGCCTTTTGGCAAATCAAGATCTACTTGAAAGATCAGCAGTATTAGTCCAGTTATTGCCAAAACTGAATTGCTACCACTGGCTCCCCAAGGAAGTAGAAATCGTTGCCCACAATTTGACACAACTTCCTACAGTCACAGAGAGTTTGAAAACATCTCTTGGCCTGAGTATCAACTTCACAGCCCTAACAGGATGACAAAGAGTAGATAATAATGCTAAAGTTGCAAAAATGAATGATCAAAAGGATAATAGCTCTTTCATATAAATAAGGAAGTTTAGGAGAAAAAGCTAATGAAACTTCCATCCATATCCCCTTTGTAGCTGTTTATCCTGTTTAACTCACAATTTTTCAAAAAAGGCTAAAAGTGAAGAGATTGAGGAAGGGAAAATTCTTATTAACTCATTACTTTCCAGGAGAAAAAAGCTGATCAATGGGCCTATGTCGAAGTCATAAGGTGGTCTGGGAGATTCAGTATGCATAACAAGAGGGTGAAGGGGAGCTTTTGCTCATGTAGTCTCTAGTGCAATTGCCCAGGAAATACACAAACACACAAGGATATGTATGTATTTGTGTACATACATATCTATGTGTATAAAGGCATATACATTGGATTGTTGTTCTTCATTTTCAAGGAGGACCGAAATAACATCATTATATTAGAATTGAGTTGTAATGGGCTGAGGCTTGAGTTGATGCACTGAGGTCCCAAGCACGTGAGGCTAAATAGTAATTGGACTATACTCTATTAATATACATGCTTGGATAAAGAATGGCCCCTGCCCACTTTCTGTGCAAGTCCTGATGTGTTGTATAGGAAATGACGATTTTGGTGGGTGGAGGTAGAGAGACAGGAAGAGAGGCTGGGGGAGATTGGGCCTGGGTTACATGCTCGTAGCTGCTGGTCGTGTGGCTGCTGGTCTAGCTAGCTTCTTGACTCAGCTGCACACATTGCTATCGCCCATTCTCTTCCACCGCCGATCTTTCTTCACTGAGAATAAAGATTGACAATTTTCCCCTAACCTGAATTCCTGACTCTGGCTGATCTTCACATTGAGTTACATACAGTGTGTCCAACTATGGCTGATCAGACTAATACAATTTCAAATGCTCTGCCATAGGTCAGATACAAATAGTCAATAAAAAAAAAACATTTAGGATGGCTTCTCTAATATTGCACATTTTGCATTACCTTTGGGCTAATTCAATTCTGCTTTGCCCATGGAGGACAGCACTTTCTCTGATGAGGGCATGCCATACTGGGTGGTCCTTTGCCAGTGTCTCCCATGTCATACAAGCAATTTTAAAGTTCTTAAGAGATAGCTTGAGAATGTCTTTGTATCAGTGTTCTGATGATCTTGTGAGCACTTGCCCTGTGTGAATTCTCCATAAAATACTTTTTGACAAACATAGATTTAGTATTCACACAATATGGCCAGCCCAATGGAGTGTATTCTTTGTGGTAGAGTTGGAATGCTTGGCAGTTTAGTTTGAGAAAGGACTTCAGGGACTGTTATCTTATCCTGCAGGTGATCTTCAGAATATTCCAAAACAATTCAAATGGAAGTGATTCAGTTTCCTGCCATGGCATTGGTCCAGGTTTCACAGGAATTCAACAATGAGGTCCCCACACCAACTCTTTTGGTAGTTATTCTAATATTTCTCCTCCTCACACTTTCTTTCAGAGTCTCCCAAACATTGAATTAGTTCTGGCAATGCCTGTGTCAAACAACACACATATGTATGTATGTATGGATGGATGGATGGATATGTGTATATGTATATATTAGACTACTCCAGGGAGACTATGCATGGAGAATAAGACGAGAATTTAAGAGCTTGAATGACCACAGAGGGCCATCATTATGAAGAGGTAGAGAGTGACAATGTTGGACTATAAGTGAAAAGACGGAAACTGTATTTGGAAATAAGCCTTCTAATCAATTATTGTAAGGAAAAAGAGATGAAATCTCTCTTTCTCATTGTCATCTAAATGGTTACCCTTTGGAAATATAACATGTCTTACTGAGGATGGTAAGAGGGATATTTGGGAGGACATTAGTCTACATATCTCATTAACTATTAAACATTTTCTCTTTCACAATGCTATCTATCTATGGATCTGTCTGTCTGTCTGCCTGTCTCTCTGCCTATTTTTTTCCTTTAAACTGAATATATACTTTGAAGACATGGATATTTTCTCACAATTCTCTATATTACTGTATTACTAGAATCTAGAAGAGTAACAAAACCATATAAGAAACTTAATAAATATTTGATAATAACAGAAGATAGTGTAGCATAGTGGAGAGAGTGTTTATATTGGTAAGAGAAGAAACCTGTGTTCAAATATTGTCTCAACAATTTAATAATTATGTTTTTGTTGTCTATTCATTTCTTCCTCAGTTTCATTATTGTACAATGAGGGGAAATTATATCTGTTGCTCCTTCATCACAGCATTGTTAGTGACTCAAGTGAAATAATATGCTCTCAAGGTGCTTTACAAACTTTAAAATACTTTATAAATGTCAACTATTATTTCATGACTGTGGTTGTATTTGAATTCTTTATATGTTTTTGTTCACTGTTGACTATCTACTCCAATTTTTTTTATTACCTCCTAGATTGTTAAGGGACAGGTCAATTCTCTGAGAGTCTCCACAGCTGTGGATTATAGCGTCTGAAGGAGTTGCAGGGCAGCCTTTACTGACTGACACAGGTGTTGTGGACTAGGAACGAGATAAATTGGAGGCAGAAGGAAGAGGAGAGAGGTCAGACAATGCAATGGCCTCTCAGTGAGAGAGATCAGAGAACAGCAACTGCCTCTCAGTCTCCTTGTATCATCCTCTTACAAGAGGAGATTCATTCTGGATTGGATCTCTAAGCAGCCACTGTCAGGTATTTCCTGTGTATTTCAGCAGCTTTCCCATGTATTTCAACACTAGATAATAGAGATTTTTTTCCCCTCCCCTTTGCGATCTACAGTTATTTCTTTCATTCTTCCCTCCACAGAACCCAGCCTGCCTTACTATCTATCCTTTCTGTTATTGTTTAGTCATTTTCAGTTGTGTCTGAATCTTTGTGACCCCATTTTTGGATTTTTTTTAGGTTTTTGTATTGTCTGTTTTTACAAAGATACTGGAGTGATTTGTCATTTCCTTCTTCAGCTCATTTTACAGATAAAGAAACTGAGGTTGGATTTGGATTAAGGTCTTCCTGACTCTAAGCCAAGAACTGTATCCATTATGCTACCTATCTGTCCTATTATATTTTTGAGGTGTATGCAATAAAATACTCAAACTTCCCTATACATATAATTTTGGGTCTTCTAGCAAATAAATAGCTGGATAAGACAGCTTGGCACAAAAGAAGAAACATTAAACTTGAAGTGATAGGACCTGATTTTGAATCCTTATTGTGACACTTACTACCTTACTATTGTACAATTTGAATATTTACCTATCTTAGTTTAAACTTTCTCATCTATAAAATGAGGTATTGGACACGATGACCTCTAAGCTCGTTTTTACTTCTAGATTTAATTATCTTATAATACTGGCACTTACTAAATATTGGTTGATTGATAAATTGATTGTCCAACACAGATTATCATCTATTAAACTTAAAATTATTAAAAAATGCGCTAATGTGTGATGTAACCTGACAGAATTTATAGAACCATAGAATCTAAGAACTGGAAGATATTTTAGAAGTTATCTGATTTAATTCTTCACTTGGTGAAGAAATTCTTGCTCCAAAAAAAGATAAATGCATTACCTCATGAGGCAATTCAATGCTTATGAAAAGTTCTACTGGACAGAAAGATCTTTTTATATCAGAGTGAAATTGATGTTGCTTTGATTTCCACTGGTGCTAATTCGAAACTATAGACAAAAAAAACCCTATTTTTTTCTCCATGACTACTTTTCAAAAATGTTGTCAGCTATCATATTTCCCTTTTGCATAGTTAATCTCCCAGCTATTTCCACACTGTGCCAATTGTAATTATAGAGTGTATTTCAGCCATTATCCCTATCTCCATTCACACCCCCACCATGATTTTGTACTCTATCACAGATAGTGCAAATTCTAATAAGTGAGCTTTGCTTATGCTATCCAGAATCAGATCTTCATGTCATTTCCATATCATCTCCACAACATGCCACATCCAAAATCCTCACCCATTTTCCAATCCTACTTTATATGTTACCTGTACATTAGGTGGAAGCCCTTTCAGGATAGATGTCTTGTTTTTATATCCCTACCCCTTAGCCAAGTATCTAGAACTTACTGATTAACAATTCTTTTATTTATTTATCAACTGTCTTATATCATCTAGCAATCATCAGTCTTACTTCTTAATAATTCATACTTAAATATCCTTAGTCTTTTTAATTTTCTTTCTTATAGTAAAACTAAGGAATATAAAGAACACACTTCCTGTTTGAGCTGGAATCTCTGTGTTCTTGTTTTGTGAAAATTCAAGATTCAGTTCATTTCAACTCAGACAATTATCCACTCACTCGTGTATTTTGTTCTGCTTTATCCCAAACTCCTTAACTTTGAATGAAGCTGCTATAAGAGTAAGAAAAAGTAGTGAACCTACTACTGAATTCAGAACCGAATTCAGTCGTAAGTTCAATTCCTTTTCTTCCTCATCTCTCCTTGTCTCTCACTTGTAACAGCCTCATGATTAAAGATAAACTCCCCCCCAAAAAAATCTTCTGACACATGTGTGCATGTATGTGTGTGTGCATGCATCTGAGGTCAAAATAGCATTAGTTATATTACACGCAACAAAAAGCAATATAGATTTCCCTTCATTCTGAATACTTAGACTAAAAACAGATACTAAGATTATCATGTCTGTCTATTATACTACAAGTAGAAGAAGAGATTACTTGAAATGTATTTTGTGTGCATGAATACATGCACCAGTGAGACTCAAGATACAAAAAACGCCCCAAAAAACAACAATCCAAGCTTTTCAAGAGTGAGGTAATGAAGAGAAAAATAGTATAGTAAACCAGAAAAAACTCACAGTCAAGTGTTAAGGAGAACAAGGCATTAGGTTTGTTAAACTGGAGTGGAAAAGGAGGGTAAAAAGGGAAAAAAAATCTTGAAAATTTTTCTGCTTTGAAATCCTTTCAAGTGTCTAGGCCCACATTGATTGTCAGGCATCACTGCCTTCAAAAGCTTTTTGATCTTTTTTGTGCTTTATCATTCATTTTTTAAACCTATTTAATGTTTGCGTGATGTAGAATTGTAAGGCTTCTAACCTTTTGGCCTGACTCATTCTGTATTCCTGTCCTAAATTTCTTAATATATTTCTTGTTATTTACACTGATTATCATTGTGCTTGAATTCATTGAATATCTGAGTCTCGGTTGATTTAATTTGATGGGTCTTACCAAGACCTTCATAGAATTTGTCAGTTTTTTTTTTTTTTTTGAGATCTTGTTATACAAGCTGCAGTCATTGTCATGATGCCCAAAATTTTACAAATATCTATCAAGAATACTGTTGTAGGAGATCCAGATATCTCAGAAGATGTTTCGTGTTTCTTTTCTAGGCATGATAAAAAGAATTCTCTCAGTTCATTTATTTGCCTTTCCACAGAAAACTTATGAGTAAATCTATTTATTCACAACTTTTTTTCTGGAGTCATTTGTAGCCAAAATGTCAAGATTAGATATGATTCAGTTCCCCTGATGGTATGTCCAGTCATTGGTCATTGACCTCAGATCTTACATTGGCATTCTACTGCCAAGTTAAAGTGTATAGATGGTCTAAATATTCTGTGATTCTTAATGCCCTCTGCTCCCTTTTCAAATACTATGAAATCATCACTGCAGAAATAGAAAGGAAACACACAGAACAGAGAGCCAATCTGCATTTTTCATTGCTTCATGGGTTGCCATAGCTATAGCTCATTAAAACTTTCTTCAAGAAAATAATCAGTAGGCACAGGGAATGCCAAACATTGTATAACATTACAGAAATAAAATTGGTTGTCTTTTAACAGATAGAAAACAACTTGTAACTGATGTGGAAGCCATTCCTAAATCAGTTGTATATGTAGAATGAGATCACTCAGTTGTTAGAGAAAAGACAAAAATTATTTCAAACATGGTAGAAAAAAAATTAGAAGAAAAAAGATACACCATGAACTCAAGGTTCAGACCTCTGAAACTTGCCATCTGAGAGCATTGCCTGCACCAATGATAGTTTATGTGATTTGCCCAGAATCACATAGCTAGTATGTATTATCTATAGAACATGAACTTGGGTCTATAAGGCTTTGAGGTCAAGTCTCTAGAAATCATGTCATATTGCCTCTCTTTGTATAAAACCATTTAAAAGCTTTTGCATGTTTAGTTAAGTATAAAATTAGTGTAAATCAAGAATGGCAGCTAACAAAGCAAATGCAACTAAAAGTTATACTTAATCTACCATATCTGGTACATTTTATTCTATTCTAGACACATTTTAAGAGAGAGATAGATGAACAAGAATATGCCCAGAGGAAGGCAACTATGGCAGTAAAGGACCTAAACATGTTGGGAAAAGAGACTAGGGGTATTTAATATGGTTTATTTTTGGAAGCTTCATTGTGTGCTTATCTTTTGGATAAAATTAATATAAAATGTCTTCTGTTAAGAAAGGCAAGATCTTAGATGAACAAAGTAAAATACAGATATCATATTTCAGGAAAATATAAATTAACACTTTCCAGAACTCTTAGAATCAAAAGAAAAGTGAAAATAGAATTCACTGGTCACTTTTTGAAAGAAATTCCCAAATCAAAACATATATTAATGTTGTAAATAAAATCCAGTATTTTTAGGATAAAGATATTGCTATAGACAACCAAAACGAAAGCATACAATTATCAAGGAGGTATAGGAAGGATTGCAGAAGACTTATTATACCTTGTACATAAAAGGATCCAGTACAGTATCCTTGTACAGTAAAGGATAAGGAATCTTGGAATATGATATTCTAAAATATCATCAACAAAGCCTTGAAACCAAGAATAAACTGTCTGGCAAAGTTAAGTATAATCCTAAAAGGGAAAAAATGAATATTAATGAAAGAGGATCTTCAGATGTTCCTGATGAAAAATGAGAACTGAGTAACTATTGAAATAAAAAGGTAGAAGCTAAGAGAAACAAACACAAATCTACAAAAAAAAATTTAAATGGAAAGCAATATATTGAAATGAAGGATTTACATCATAGTGATGGATAAGGAACTGTATCCATTAAGAACCTATATATCTTTAAAGATAATAGCTAAAGGCAAATGCAATAAAGAGCCTGTGTATACTTTTTTTTCCTCTTTGATAATCTCAAAAGGACAAAAATAGAAAGAAGAGGGACTCTACTATGGAATAAAGGAGAAGGATGGAAGGATAAATCACTATAACATAATAAATGTGTAAGATAAAATATTTTACTCATGAAGAAAGAATAGAAAAATGTTAAGCTCAAAAGGAAAACAGAAGAAAACAGGGACAATATAAGGAGAGAGAGGA
The DNA here is from genome assembly GCF_902635505.1 of Sarcophilus harrisii. Taxonomy (NCBI): domain Eukaryota; kingdom Metazoa; phylum Chordata; class Mammalia; order Dasyuromorphia; family Dasyuridae; genus Sarcophilus; species Sarcophilus harrisii. Next base: position 377,557,611 of record NC_045426.1, on the reverse strand, counting down.
CCTTAAGGAGGATATATAGATATTCTAATAATTGCAGGACAAACACAATGAATTTCAGAGGAAGGAAGATAAAATTGAGATTAAATAAAGAAAGAATAGAAATATTTGGTCAGGGGCAGGTCAAAGGAAAAGCAGCTCTAATTAAGAAGATATTTATAAACTCAAATTTTATATAAGCTGTTTGAAATAATAGAAAAGAATATCACCTTCCAATCTCTCAGTGATGAAAATATGGTCTAGACGACTCTACTAATAAGGGATAATACATAAATCATATCACTAATGAATAGTACTTATGCACTACAAATACAATACACACAAATGCACACACATTTATGTATGTGTATGTACATATGTGTGTATGTATATACATTTATTATTGGTAATATTGATAGGTTATGACAATGTATTGTGAAAATTAAACACTATGACTAGATTTGATTTATAGTAAGAATGCAGGATTAATTCAAATAAAATATTATAAATATAATTAATATTATAAATCATAAATATTATATGATCATATCAATAAATAGTAAAAATTTGAAAATATTAAACACTCATTTCCATAGAAACTCTATAAAGTATGATAATTAATGGAACTTTTCTTAACATAATAAACAATATCTAACTAAAATTGAAGAACTGCATGTTATATAGGAAAATTAGAGACATTTCCAAAAAAAATAAAAACAAAAAAATCAGAAGTACAGAAGATGTCCATCAGCACTACTATCATAACCTAGTCCTAGAAATGCTGGCTACAGCAATAATACAAGAAAGAAATTGAAGAAACAAATCTAAACAGAGATGGAAGAAATTTATCATTTTTACATAAGATACAATTTACTTAAAAATTCTAAGAAGTAATTAAATATTTAAATAGAAATAACACATTTGTCAAAGTTGTAGGATATAAAATAAATCCATACAAATCACCAAAGATTTAAATGAGCAGAACCAGCAAAACAATTTCTAGAATATCAAAAAATTACAAAGAAAAAAATGAAAAGCTTAAAAATATTAATACAGTGAGAAATCAACATTCCAAACAAGAGTTGATAAAACATATAACCCACATCCTGACAAAAGGAGTGATGGACTGAAAAGGAAAAACAAGACTTATTTTTAAAAGATGACTGGTATGGGCAATTGCTTTACTTAACTATGCAATTTGTCATAAGGGATTTCTCTCTCTCTTTCTTTTCCTTTTCTTTCCTTATTTCTTGTTCTTTTAGGTCAGTGAGGTGGAAAGGAATAAGTGGCAGGAGTAGGAGTAAAAGGAAATAAATATTTGAATAAATAAATATTTGGGAAAAAATCTACTCAAATAATACCACCAGGATTAAAGTTCTCATTTTGACTTTTAACTAGCTTTGTGAATCTGTCAAATTACCTCTGTAAATTTCTTTTTTCTCTTCTGTAAGTCAAGATATACTAGAGTCTCTCTCTCTCTCTCTCTCTCTCTCTCTTTTTTTTTTTTTTTTTTTTTTTTTTACCAGTTTGAGAAAGCCCATTGTTAAATTTTCAATGTGGATATTTAGACCTCAGAAATTTCAAGTTACTACAACACGGATTGATTTATTGTTTCATTAATTGTTAGACTGAAGGTGTTAAGAAGATGAATTTAATTTTAAAACGTGTGAGAATACTTCATCCCCTCCCTTGGAGAAATGTTGTTAAACATTTATTAGCACAATCCTATATTATTCTGTAAACATTCCTTGAACTCAACAATAAGAAGCATTCTCATGGAATGAAGTCATTTCTAAAAAGAGACCTAGTGACAAGGCTGCTGCTGCAGCTGGTGATGATGATCATGATGATGATCATAACAGTAACTGGTATTTATATAGCACTTTAAGGTTTATGAATCCATGTTCCTCATCTTAGAATTCTAAAGAATTCTTGGAAGCTCTAAAAGCAACCGAGTAGTCATTGTATTAAAACCAAGACTTGGATCTAGCTTTTCTTGCCTCTGAAACCAACTGTCTATTTGTAAGGAAAGGCAGTTAGTTGGTCCAGGGAATTCTCTCCCTCCTCATCTCCTATATCCTCTGGCTTCTTTTTAGTCCTAGATGAAATTCCACCTTCTATAGGAAGTCTTTGCACACACCCTCCATGCTAGTGCCTTTCCTCTGTATTTATCCTTGTACATGGTTAGCGTGTTGTCTCCCCTCACTCACTGTAAGCTATTTGAGAGAAGGGATTGCCTTTTGACTTTCTTTATATATCCATTGCTTAGAAGAATACTTGATATATAGGAAGAGCTTACTGAATGCTTATTGGTTGACTTTAGGAAGCAAAATACTGCAATTGGAGTTGGCAAGACCTTAACTGTATGACTTGAACAAATCATAATTTATCTCAGTCTTGTTATCTCATCTTTAAAAAAGAGCTCATCATAATAGCACTTCTATGAATAGGTTGTTTTGATGCTCAAATGAAATAACATATTTAGATCTTTATACAAATGTTAGTTATTATTATCATGAGGGTATGCTTCCTCTCAAATACAAATGATGATGATGATTATCAGTCTATTTCCCCTTCTTTCAGACTCAGGATGAGCAAGAAAATATAAACCTAGAAAATAAGCTATTACACTAACTGTAAAGTATACTAAAATGAGTCCATTTTTCAAATAAAGGCATTCCAGGAGTTAGGAACATCATGAGCAAAGATTTGAAGGATGGGATTAACATGACATGTTCATAAACTGGACGAAGAGGAAAGCCTGACTCTCCCCCCCCCATATCTATCTCTCTCTCTCTCTCATCTCTCTCATCTCATCTCTCTCTCTTTCTTTCTCTCTCTCTTATCTCTCTCTTTCTCTCTCTCTCATGTCTCTCTCTCTCTCTCATTCTCTCTCTCTCTGTCTCATCTCTTCATCTCTCTGTCTGACTTTCTGTCTCTCTCTCTGTCTCTCTGTATCTCGTGTCTCTGTGTCTCCCTCTCCCTTTCCCTCTTTCTCCCTCCCTCCTTCTCTCTCTCTCTCTCTCCTTCCTTTCCTCCCTCTCTCTGTATGTCTGTCTGTATCTCTCACTCTGTGTGTGTGTGTGTGTGTGTGTGTGTGTGTGTGTGTGTGTGTGTAGATGGTGGAGTAGGGAAGAGTTATCTTAGAGAAGGATCACAGGATTACAGATTTATAGTTAAAGTATTCAACAGGGGAAGAGGATCCAGACCAGGGAGGATCTTGAACAGAATTACAGGCATTGTACTTTATATTGTCATTTAAGAAACACGGATCTTTTACTTGATGATCCTCAGGCCTGGAGAGAAGGCTCTAGGATTTCATTTTTTTCTTCAGGCCAGGAGATCACTGAATAGCTATGAAATTTTCCTGGCCAGGCTGTGCTTAACCTCTTTTGTTTGGCATTCCCATGAGAGTTTCCTCTCAAGGGGCAAGGCCAGGCAGCAATCCTCACTTTTAATCAGGTTGGACATGCTGTGAGAAGAGCTTTTTCTGTGGTATTTCTCTGTTTCTCCATCTGACCTCAGATTACACCCTGACTCTCAGTGAAGAGAGGCAAGATTTCTGCAGAGGCAAGGAAAAGAGATAGAGAGAATATCTTCAAGTATTTCTGAAGGGCTATGTCTTGGGCAAATCCTCTATTCTGCTGCTTATTTTATCTGAACCAGCTTTCCTGCGTATATAGATGGCTTAAAACCAGCCACTGAGATTTGCCTTTAAGGAACTTGATTTCTGAGGGAGCCGGGAGGGTCAGTACATAGGTGTCTATACTGCCCACCTAATGAGATAATTCCCACTGATCACTACTTTCCAGGCTGCCTGTAAACATGTCTGAGGTAACTAAAGGCATTCAGAGTGAAATACTAATTTTACTAATTAATAAAACTTTTACTACTTATGTTCTTTGGTCTTAATTATTCTTTGATAGTTTTAATTAAGTCTTTTCTAACAAATGGATTGAAGACTATAAGTATAGAGATCATAGCTCAAAGAATGAAAAATTAGATCTGGAAAGGAATTTAGAGATTCCTTCTCTAAAAAAGAAACTGTAGAAAAATATCTTACCTAAGTTCACATAGTTAATTATTTGCAGAGTTAGGGCTATATGTGTATTCAAAGAATTGCCCCATCTTTAATCTTATATCAGTTATTAATATTAATCTGGACCCAGACCGAAGGAGTAAGCACTAAACCACTTTTGATAACAGGATAAAACATTTAGAGCTGGAAGAGACCTTAGAGACAACTTAATTCAACCTTCTCTTTGCAAATGAAGAAACTGAGGCTGAAAGGAGAATCACAAAGCTAGTATATATCTGAAACAGTATTTGAACGGAGGTCTTTCTAACTCTATTGCTCTTTACATTAAACTATTTATACAGTTCCTAATTCAACTGTACATAAAAGTTTTTGCTTGAACTAATTACCATTTGAAAATAATGATGTCTGATGGACAAAATATGAAAGCTTGGTTATATGAAGTACTCGGTGTGAGTCTATTAGAGGCTAGATCCTTGTTAGGTAATTATAGTTTCTCCATAATGTCTTTGATTCTCTTATTAATAGAAATGTCTGGAGTTTACCAAGTACTAAGCATTGTACTAAGCATAATGGATGCAAAAAGAAGCAAAAGGTTATCCCCTCTAGGAGCTTACAATCTAAAAGATGTGACAAAATGCAAACAAATCCATACAAAGCAATACATATATATATATGTGTGTGTGTGTGTGTGTATACAGAGAGAGAGGGAGAAATAGAAAATTATTAAAGGAGGGAAAGCAGTGAAATTAAAAGGGTTAAGGAAAGGTGGAATATTAGGTGGGACTTAAAAGAAACCAGGGAGGTCAGGGAGAGTGGGCTGGCATGGGAAGCAGTCACAGAAAATGCCTGAAGCTAAGAGGTGTAGTGTCTTTAAAATACTTAATTTTCCTTGAAGAGGACAAAGGAAATGTTTAAATGTGGAAAGGAATCTTTTAACCTCTTAAATCTTCCATGTCAAACAAATATTTAGGTTTTAATCCATCCTATAATTCATATCCTAGTAGAGTTGAAAATGTCAGCTTTTTAATCAGAGAACCACATGAATCCAAAAAGGGCCTTTGGCAAGATTTATTCCAAAGCTCCATAAGCCTTACAGAGGGGTAGTTTGTTCTGAGGTTTGGCTGATAGTCAATAAACATTTATTAAGTATTTATTATGTTTCAGGTACTGTGCCAAATTCCAGGGATGTGAAGAAAGATAAGATATGACAGACTCTGCCTTCAAGGAGATTACAATCTAATGGGGAAAGGAAAAACAAAACTAAGTTGGAGCGACTGAGTGGTACCTCATATGGTGGCAGGGATATGATGAAGGCCTTTACCTAGAATATGAAAGGATCTGAGTTGACTTTATCTTGCAGAATGGTGAATTTCTGGAGATCATGAAATCCAGTAGGTCAGCTGAGGGAGAAATGATGAAGTAAATTTTGTGGTTACCTTCCTTAAATGGTTAAACATTTTAGTGAAGGAGCTTGGTTTCTGATCCCTTTTTTTGGACATTTGGATCAAATTTGGCCTTTTCATATTATTCCTCTCTTCTTTTTTTTTCCCATGAGGGTTAAGAAATCGAAGAAAATCACAGTTAAACATAGTTCTAATAAAAAGCAACTTAGAGTAGTGGCTAAAATGATGGACTTTGAATAAGAAAAATTATAATGTGAATCTTGCCTTAGACACTGGCTGTGTGACTCTGGGAAAGTCATTTGACCTCATTTAAAGTCAACTTCCTCATCTGCAAAATGGAGATAAAAATTGCACCTACCCTAAGAAATTGTTGTGAGGATCAAATGAGGTAACATTTGTAAAGCTGTTTGTTAACTCTAAAGCAATATTTTAACATTAACTATCATTATTATTCTTGAGTGACATTTTGTCTCACATGATATGAAACTGACCTCCCAGCTCTCCAGGGGGCAAAAAGAACAAAATGTTAGCATTGGAATTTTAAACTGGGATATCCCAGTTAATCTAGAAGGTCTAGGCAATTAGAAGGTCATTTATATGACAATATAATTAACAATACTGCCACAACCTACCCATGCTGTTTCTTTCCCAAGCAGTAGCAGGAAAAGAAATCCAAATAAGCATGTGTTTTCTTAAATTTAAAAAAAAAGAAAAAAGAAATAAAAAGAAAAGCTGTAGATCATACCCTTTAGTGGTGTACTAGGCAATGTGGAATATCTTTCATCTAAATGAAAAATTGGAAACATAACTTTAATGCCTAGATACTATCATAGTAATCAAGATATTAATATCCAGACTGATAGAGAAAATAAAGTAAAAATGAATTCTCTCCTTTTAGTTAATAGCTAAAATAGGGATTTTTCTTGGGGCAGAAAGTGAAGCATCTATAGAGTCAGTTTTCTTTACCTAGATTATGAAATCATTTTGGCCATACACTTTGCTTTCTTGTACCCTCACCACATGTTTCATAGGGTCAATGCACAGTAGGGACTCAAGAAATAATGATTAACTCATCAGTGACCTTTTGCTTCTGTGTTAAAAGCTCAGTCCCCAAAAATCATAGAATGTTTTCTTTGAGAAGGGTTATGTGAGAGAGGTCATCTGCAAAACAAGTTAGGGTTGTTCAATTTAGCACCAGAGAAGAAGGATGATGTTTCAGAGGCAGATTCTATTATCAACATAAGGGAAAACTCTGTAACTGTCAGAGATGGCCAAAAGTGAATGGGCCACCCTGAAAAGTCATATGTTCTCCTTTACTAGAGGTCTTCAAGTGATGGCTAGATGAGGGCTTGTTGCAGATGACATAGATGAAATTTTTTGCTCAGACTAGATGGTCTCTATGGACTCTTTCATGTCCAAGATTCTGTATAAACCACAAATACTGTTTACTAAAGAATTCCAACCATTAAAGGTGAACCAATTTTCATAAAAGAATGCTAAAAATTCCAGCATGACAAATAATACTATTCTCTTTATGAAAGGAAAGAATTACTTCTGACCTACCATCAAAAGCATAAAATCTTTTAATTATATTTTCAAAAGTGGGGATAGAGTAATTAGGCAATCCATATTCTCTAAATCACTTTCCCAAATCCTTGTGAATATTGTTACTGATATGAAAAGTGAATGTGGCAATAAGTACTTGCAGAGTAAAAGTGGGAAGCTAGGAATGATACCAGAGAATTAGAAGATAGAGCCCTGCTTACCAGGATATGGTACTTAAATGATAAAGGAAAGGCAGATTTTTTAAAAACGACCTGCTTAAACATTTATATATACATGCATACAAAATTAGAGTATACTTGTGTATCAGTCACCTAAGTAAAGTAAGTAGAGAAAGTGAACAAATAACCAAAAAAGGGGAGCTTTTCACAGAAGATTGTCATGGGTGGAAAAAAGTTAGAAGGTTCATTAACTGATCAATTGGAAATAGCTTCAAGGGACTAGACAGTAGGTGCAATAAGTGATTGCTTAGATAGAAATACGTGAATAGGGCTGGTGCCAAGTCACCTTAAGGCTTAATAAATTCCAACTTTTTCTGATCCCATTTGTTGTGGACTCCTCAAATTATCCCATCTGTAGAATGTAAACTCCTTGAATAGAGGAATGGTTTCTATTCTATTCTTTTTTCCCCTATCTTTTTTTAGACTTTTAGATCCTTAGTGTATGGTACAACACTCTACATAATAGGCTGGATTCTTAAGTCTTAATTCAGGCTTCCAGTTGAACCATGGACATAGCTATGTAGAAAAAAAAAAAGAAAAGATGTTACTAAGATTAATGAATAGAATGCTGAGGCAATTCTATGTAACTGAATAAATAGAAGTTGGCAGCAGAGTCTCATGGGAGAGAGTCACATGTGGTTATAGAGACTTTTGGAGAGACACACATATAGACAGAGGACACTCTGGGGAGCAAAGAAAGATATGGCAAGCTACAGTCACATAGGAGAAACCAGCTCCTCAATGTATCCCTAACTGCCAACATGACTCTCTAGAGACTTTGAAGACTCTCTCTTAGTTGAGATTGAACCTTCTCTTTTGGTTTAAGCTAGGATCTAATTTCACTCCTAAAGAACTTCTTAATGCATATATATTATTTGGTAAATTCTAATTAGTATAATTTCTCTAATTTCTGTCTGCTTTGTAGTTTGGATTAATGGATTTACTCATTACTATTTAGGATGGTCTTTTATATAACCTGAAAGGCAATAAACTGGTAAGTGTAAGTTAAGGTCAATTGTCCACCTTAAAACCCAAGTGGGAAACAAATTTCTCTTTGAACCACTAAACATAAGACTCTTAAACTGGAAGAGAATGGGGAGGAAGAAAGACATAATTCTAGTTTAATAACTCAGGGACTAAAGAAAAGAGCATCATCAAAAGAGCAAGTCTGCTTGCCCCACTATTCCACTAGCTTATTTTCAAAATATACAATCCCTGGGTCTTTTCTCTCAAAAAAAAAAAGAAAGAAAAGATTAGTTGAATTCAGGGATATTTATACCAATATAACCATATGTAAACATTTAGAAAACTCGTGTGAAAACATATTTCATATGTAGACATACATATAATATACATACTTGTTGTATGTAGTTGAATCCCTACTCCTTGTCACTTTAGTACTGTGGATTCCTTCTCAAGGATCACAAATCCTTTTTTCAAAAAACACTTTTTATGAGAACAAGTGAATTATACTATTAAAATATCCACATAAAATAATAAAATACCTTCTTCCTTCCAATAATTGTCTTGAAATATCCCTTACTACAATAATTTAAAGGAGGAAGTATTTCAAGACTTATTTAGTTAACATCCCCTAATATATTAGTTGTCATTGATAGCAAGATTAATAGGAATTCAACAGAAGATAAATAATAATAGGAGCAGTAGTTGTGGTTATAATAGTCATAGTTGTGGTTGTTTGTTTTAGTGATAGTAGGGGTAGTGTTGGTTTTGGTGGTAGTGATGGTGGGGATGGTAGGAGTGGTGGTGAAGGAGAAGGAGGAAAGAAAGGAAGAAAGAAGAGCGAGAGAGAGAGAGAGAGGGAAGGAGGGAGGGAGGGAAGAAAGAAGGGAGGGAGGGAGGGAAGAAAGAAGAAAAATAATTTTTAATTGTTTTGCCTTGAAAGGAAGTTCAATTTAGGCAAAACAAAACATAACTGTGAATTTGAAGTAAAGAGAACCCAGTTTTGAACTCAATTCTGATTTAGAGAGTTCCTACCTGTATGATCTTGGACAACTCATTTTAGCTCACTAAGTCACAATATTTTCTTCTGTAAAATCATTATACTAATATTTGCATTACTTATAGGGTGGTTTTAAGAGATGTTTTCAAGACATATAGAAATTTGATGTTTTTAGACTATACACTGTCTAATCATACCATAATTACTTGAGTTTGCCTTAATATCCATATAATAAAATCAAAGCAGATTAATAATGCCTGTTATTCAGACTGCTTTGAATTTGGTTAGCTTTATGTTTCAGTTTATACATTTTGGATAGATTCTGAGCAATGATATTGAGTTAAGTCTAAAATTCAATAGGAACAGAAGAATGAAATGGTTTGCCTTTAGTAACATGGGTTTTAATTATCTCAATCCTCTTTCCTACAAAATAAAATATTTGTAAATTTTTATATGTAAATCAGGAAATTTCTTGTCAAAGTCAGGAAATACCAAAGTCTCTTTAGAATTCACATTGATTATTATCCAAAAAGCAGTGAGAGATGCATGGTAGGCATAAGCAGGTCAAAACATGTCCAGAAGTTGTGCAGTTTTTGAAAAGATAAGAGTGATGTAAAATTTGAAGAGAAGGTAACCCATTCATGACACAAAAGCAACAAGGAATTGATAGAGAAGAAAAAAGCTCCACTGACATCCATTCAATATCAAGAAAACTAGGTCAATATTATATATTGGTTGGACTTCTCTGAAGAATTACCAAATGCATCAAATGAAGCACAAAATAAGATAGGTTGTGATCAATATCAATGGAAGGAGTGATCATGGCAATGATATCACAGATATGTTGAAGTATCAAATCAGTCATTGAAATATCCAGATACTTAGATGCATGTCATTGATTTAGATATTATCTCTCATGTTTCAGATCATTGTATAGCTATTCATACCTATTTACACATAACACACACACAAACATGTATGTATACCTGTTTGTGTTTATCCCTATGTCTGTACATGTAAATATGCATATATCCATATGGGTGCATATATCCATATGGGTACATATGTGCGCATATGTATCTGTATATATTCTATAATATTTAATTTAAATAGATAAGCAATAGAGAGCACTTCTATCTGCATAGTGATCAACTTAGAAGCAATTATTAGATTGTTCATACAAAGACAGTGGGACATATTTGTCAGTGGTAAGAATCAAATTAAATTCCCTTGATCTAATGATAATTGTTGTTGTAAGAACCTAATATACATAAAAAACAGTTTGAAATCAGTGAAGTACTTTGCATAAATAGTGTAAAATATGTATATGTGTATATATATATATTTGAGTATACACACACATATATATTTGTGTATACCTGAGTCAACAATCATTCATCAATTGCTTACTTTGTGCCAACAATCTTGCTTAATGCTGGGGTTGCAAGGAAAGGCAAAAAAAAAAAAATTAAATTTTCCTGCCTTCAAAGAAGTCAAAATCTAATGGAGGAGACAACCTTTAAAAACTATATTTTAACATGATGTATAAAATAATTAAAAGAGGAAAGACTAATAATACAGGTTTTTAGGAAACAATTATTGTAGAACTTGAGATTTTTGTTAGGATATAAAATGTATATGTGTATGTATGTGCAGGCACATATGTGTACATTGCACAAACATACATAAAATCTCTTTTGAACTTGAGATAATAGAGCTATACATATAAATTCCATTAAGAATTGCATTCAGGAGTCAACAGATTCAAATCCTGTTTACAGAATTTACTTGCTATGTAACCACAGGCAAGTCATATTTCTTACCCCCAATTCCTACATCTATACAAAAAAGATTATGATGGAAATAGCACCCATAGTAATCTTCTCGGAGGGTAAATATAGTAATAAGAGAACTTTATTTTATTTCCTATTTTTTTCCAAAAGAAGTGAGTATAATTTATTACCTGTTTGCCTACATTTCTACCTTTGAAGAAATAGTTATTTTAGAAGTAAGATTCTGTTCAAGGGCTCGTGTTGGAAGCAACAAATCTTGCAAAGATGAAATTAGTTAGAATTGTAATTGAAAAGAAGTTTCTCTTATTGATTTTCTAAGTTGTGTAACATAAATTGATATAATAATAGTATTATTAAAAATCTTCCTCAGTGAAATCCAGTCTCATGAAAAATATCAGAGCAAACTGGAGAAAAAGGAAGAGGGACTAAACCTGATGAACATATAATGTCATATTATGTCCATATTATGACAAATTCTAATGCATACACATCAAATCTTTCCTTTAATATATGCTATAAATGGACAATAACCTTTGCATAAATCGGATTTGTGATTCAACTCTGGGACTAATTAGCTATGGAAAATCAGGTGCAGAAATTACCTTTCTGAGAATCAGTTTTTTTCAAATATATAATGAAGCATTGAACCACTTCTAGCTGTAACATCTGATAATTCTATATTCATTTCCCACAATGTAATCTCCTTGAAGGCAGGGTGTTTGTTTTTATTTTTATAATACTAAATATAAATACTAAAACAGTATTTATCCCATAGTAGGTTATTTGTTTGTTTGAATCCCCATTGGGTTGAATTGAATGATTAAATGAATGACATTTCAAAGATACAAAACCCTGTAGCATCATGTTTCTTTCTTTTCTTTTTTTTTTTAATTTCAACTGCCTCCTTTTTCCTCAAAATTATTTTATTTTTCCAAATACATATAAAGATAATTTTGAACATTTATTTTTGTAGGACTTTGTGTTTCTTGAAAATCAGAGAATTTTGGAACTGGAAAAAGACTTTACAAATTGTATAGTTTAGTATGCTTATATTATGGATGAAAAAGCTGAGTCCCAAGATTAAAGACCTAGTCTAAATTGTAGTTAGTGAAAGGTAGAGCAGGACTAGAACTCCGTTGCTTGAGTTCTTTCTACTCAACTTCTACCCCATGTTCTTTCTACTGAATGATATTAAGTTTTAAAATGTTTTGAGCTCTGTTATGCTCACAGTATTCTTTGACTGATCTGTTTCTTTTGGGTATATTGCAATTCAAATGACTAGTGAGAGCTGTACACACCTAGTTTATTGCACCGAATGGATAATGTGGACAAGTCTGTGGTATAGCAACAGCCTTATTACTAGTCTCTGATTTAGAGGGTTTTACATTCCAGGCAGCATGCTTTATTGCAATCTGACAGTAGGTACAATACAATGCAACTGCAAGCTTTGGGTATGTATTTGTTAGTTTTACAAGGAAATCCCACGCAAAACAGCTGAGCGCTCTCAGGCATTATGCCTTTAAGTTAAACTTTATTGAAATAAAATGGGGAAAGCACAATGTGGTTTGCATTCTACAGAAGCCTGTGTTCAATAAGGACTGAGTTTTGATCGATTGATACAGTGTCATATTTGACTAAAGAGGTGGGGAAGTTGCTACTGTCGCTTTGTGCTGGATGGCAGCAGAATGCACTATTGATTTTATATGTTGGATGGGTTGTCAGTGTATAGTGCATTGTTGATTTTGACTTTTATAGCCAACATGTTTCCTTTAATTGGATCATTTGTAAAAGAGAGGAGGGGACCTGTTCTCCTCTGACAGTGACTGATTACAATCATTTCATGTTTGTCAATATTTGATAAACCCACCGTTACCCAACAACATGGCTGCCTACAGCATCATTATGCATTTGTGAGTTAAAACTTCTTTTCTTTGAATTTATCCCAGAATCACTAATAACTTAGGTAAATGATGTGCTACAGATCTTTTCATTCATTTATTCCAATCTCCTTACTTCCTTTCTTTCTTCCTTCCTTCCTTCATTCCACCAGCTAGATAATTCACTTATCTTTTGAATATGTAAGAAAAATCCTAGCTGGTATTGACACTTGTTCTATTTGTAAGCAAATCAGTTAGCTCTACCTCTTTCTCCTTCACTCACTACTCCTCCTTTCCCACCTTCATAGCTCTCTGGAAGCTTTGATAAGATTTAGTGTATTCCAATCAAGTGCATTGCACCTGTTTTCTCTTAAATTCCAGCTGTCACATCTTTAAGACTGGGGGTGGGGGAGGAGAAGCAATGCTCCTACAACCCTTCATTGTCCTTGACTGTCTCTGCTAACTCTGATTAAGATTATTGTTACAGCGATCCTAATTGTTCCAAATAGGGGAGGGGGGATGTTGTGTTTGAGTTTTCTTCCAAGGAGGGTGTAGGTCTCTGGAAAGAACATTTCCATGTGCATACCTAGCACTGTTATAAATGACTTGAAGGGAATGCACATCGGTATTTTAATTGTGTCTTTGATGTTTGCTTCACAGATGGTTGATAATTTCATCTTGATGTACTAAACAGTTCTTTGTCTTCCTCTTGGAAGGAGAGATGAATTTACTAGTCATTTGCTATCTCTGTTCCCTCCTATTTAGCAAAAGAAAAAAAATACAAACACAAGTGTGTGTATGTATGTGTATACACACACACACATATGTATATACATTCATGTAATTGATTCAACCTATTTAGGTAAATACAATATCCTTGCCTTTAAAAGAAGATGACATCTTCAGAATTTAGAGGTATTTACGGAAAATAGTTTTGGATTAGAAGTAAAGAGATTTGTGGTCTATTCTTGGCTCTATCACCAGGTAGCTATATGATCTTGGACAAGTCACCTCCACTCACTCAGATTTCCCACCTATAAAATGAAAGATTGTTTTCTTTTCCTATGACTTCATAATTTTAGTCTAGGGATATTTCAAACCCAACACTTATATTCTCTTCTCTAATATAATACCAAATAATTTTGGGATATAAACCCTCTACCAGTTGTGGAAGGGTAAGAGGCTTGGGAGAGCTGATGGATTTATACCTCAAGACAGATGTAACTGAACTTTCTGCTGTCATCACCCTTTTGTTGATGAAAGATCACATCAGCACCTACTTTTCTTTGTATAAAACAAATAAACAAACAAAAAAAGAGTTATGTTTCTTTGAGAATTTTCCTGATCACCAAATCATTTCCAATGGAGCAGTAATGAACTGAACCAGCTATGCCCAGAGAAAGAACTCTGGGAGATGACTAAAAACCATTACATTGAATTCCCAATCCCTATATTTATGCCCACCTGCATTTTTGATTTCCTTCACAAGCTAATTGTACAATATTTCAGAGTCTGATTCTTTTTGTACAGCAAAATAACAGTTTGGTCATGTATACTTATTGTGTATCTAATTTATATTTTAATATATTTAACATCTACTGGTCATCCTGCCATCTGGGGGAAGGGGTGGGGGGGGGTAAGAGGTGAAAAATTGGAACAAGAGGTTTGGTAGTTGTTAATGCTGTAAAGTTACCCATGCATATAACCTGTAAATAAAAGGCTATTAAAAAAAATAAAAATAAATTTTAAAAATTTAAAAAAGAGAGAGAATTTTCCTGATCCATGCCAAGAATGAGAATTAAAGAGACTAGATCCTTACATATATAAAGATCTCCTAACATTTATTCTCATATATCAATGTGAGTATTAGTGTCCAATAACTTCCCCTAAGAACTCATTCCCCCAGTGGGAAAAATCCCTACCAGTAGTACTGATCAGGCAGGTTGGAAAGAATTTTTATATTATATCTCATATAAGTTAAAATTACCATTGCAGAAATATAAAATATAGGAACATTGCTTTGTGGTTATTTCTAATTTTAAGTTAATACAAAGGAAAAGTATATTTGTAAGAAATATTTGAATTTGACACAGCATACATCATAGTTGAAGACACATTTCTGAGTTTTATGAAGTAGCAGATGAGACTTTCTAAAGAACATCTAAAGAAAGCAAGTCCATTAGAACTTTTGTACAATAAAATGCTTAAAATAGAATAAAGCATTAAAGGACTTATACACTAGTAAAATATAAAGTCTGTAAGGGAAAAGTTGGTGCCACTTCCTCATTTTACAACTGAATAAACTGAGGTCCATAAATGTTAAATTACTTAACTAAGGGCATACAGCTAAAAAGATTTTCAGTTTACATACTGTTATGTTCACAATTTAATTGTTTTCACAAAAGATTGTGTTATTTGGAGACCCTGACTAGGTGGAAAAAACTCTTGGGAGAAAATAAGGCTTCTACAATTTGTGGTGGAGAATTTTTTCCCTTCTTCCTTCTGCCTTTAAGGGTCTCAAGTCATTTTTATTCATTTCAACAGCAGGTGTGAAATAGTAGGCTGTCATCTGCCTTTTTGTAGTGCTGCGGGCCAAAATTATAAATGGGTTGACATTAATGGCAGACCAAAATTTAGTGTTGTATTGGTAGTTGGTATTGAAAATGTTTTGATATGACAGATGAAATACCTGCCGTTGAAACCTTAGTTAGACTGTAGCTGGCTACATCTGGCAGAAATTTTTTTTAAAAAAAATGCCTTACTGTTGGTATCCAGTTTTTATGGTACTTCTTCATCCTTTATGCTCCATTCTTCTTTCTACTTTTTTAAACCTATTTTTTCTTTCTCCTCTTTTATCTTTAAAATTTTTAGAAGGAGTAAGTGCTGATGAAAAGTAAGGAATTGCAAGAAACCCCCACCCCCCGGCCATCCCTAACTTACCCTCTCACCATTTTGCATTGAAAGGTAAGAGACATTCAGATATTTTATGGCTTAGTAGCAATATCTATGCCAACTCCAGGGGAAATGTGGACCTTAAAGTATCCCATACTACCTTACTTTCAAGTCATTCTGCCTTCTAAACTCTTCCTTAGCATACTTTCTTAAACTTTTGTTTCCAAATAATGCTTAATTTTATTATTCAATCGGCCATGGTTTCATCAGAATCAGCTTTGGCATGAGCTTAATAATAGCAGTCATGTAGATCTTTAAGGTTTTCAAAGAACTTTACATAAGTTATTTCATTTCATCCTCTCACAATCACTGTCCCATAGATCAGTTATTGGTCCCATTTAATGAATAAGGAAACTCAGACAGAGAAGATAAGTTATTTCCCCAAAACTAGTAAATGTTTGTGGCAGGATCAAAACTCAGGTCTTCCTCACTCCCAGACCAGCACTCAATGCACTGTGTTTGCTGGCTGCTTATTGTGACCCATTTACAACTAAGTAAATTGTTTTCAAAAGCAACTATAGCTCAAATGGTGTCTATTACAGGACCAAAGTACTAATGTACTTTGGCTAACTAGGACAGACTGATCTATTCACAATAACCTGGGCCCTACTAAAAACTTTTCTATCTTAATAGGACTTGCTAGAATTTGGACTGAACTAGCTGAGACTGCAAGGACACCATCATGTCTCATGAGTTATTAGAGCTGAAATAAAGTAAAATATGTAATACCTTAATTATCTGGTTTAAAAGGGCATTTTACTTTCCTTTGTGCCAATCAGTATTTTGGTCTGGTGAAACTTCTTCTCAATAAAATGTTTTTAAAATGCAAAAAATAAAATATATAGATTATGAAGGTAGTCGGTTATAATTTAATTTAGTATATCAATGTAATGGAATATTATTGTTTTATAAGAAACAATGATTTCAGAAAGGCCAAGAAAGACTTACACAAATTGATGCTAAGTGTAGTGAGTAGAACCAAGAGAACTTACTACACAGCAAAAATTAGATTATGTGATGATCAAATGTGATGGGGTTGACTTTTTCAACAATGAGGTGATTCAGAACAATTACAATAGACTCATGATGGATAGAGACATCTGAATCCAGAAGGAGGACAAGGAGACAGAATATGGATACAATATAATACTTTCACCTTTTTTTGTTGTGGTTGTTTGCTTGCTTGTTTTTTTTTTCTTTCTCGATTTTTTTTTTCCTTTTTTGATCTGATTTTTCTTGTGTACCATGATAAATGTGGAAATTGTTTAGAAAAATTGCACATATTTAACTTATATTGGATTGCTTGCTGTCTGAATGATGGGGGAGGTAGGGAGGGAAGGAGGGAGAAAAATTTGGAACACAAATATTTGCAAGGGTGAATGTTGAAATCTTTGCATGTATTTTGAAAAATAAAAAGCTATAAAAGTAAATAAACAAAATTAAGATCCAGGACAGCAATGAAAAGGAAAAGAAGGGAAGAAAGTATAAAAATTAGAAAGCTTTGTGTGGAAAAACAGATTCAGGATAGCCCCAATGACCTCACCAACTTTTAGTTTTCCTATCATTGAGTCAGTTGTGTTTAAATGGTAGTACAATTCCCAGGAGAGAATTCCCTTAGAAACATATGCTTTATTAATGCTACTGTCACAGAGGAGAAGAATCTGGTAGTGTTATAAGGAATACCATGTAGTAGAGATCTTATTCTTTGAGTTCTTTTGTTGTGCAAATGTCTTTATTTATTCTTCAATTAACTTTTGCTAACTTTTCTTAGACTTATAAATCAATAATCAATCAATCATTCAATAAATATTTGTTGAACACTTAGAAGGTATTCATGTTCTGGTGGATTCAAAATAAAGACATGTCCCAAACTATTACAACTGAATTTGCAGTGGTTGTAGGACTTAAAGATTTCTCCATTAGATTCAAACTAATTAATAATGCTAAAATTGAAAAATCCTTAACCTGATGTGAAACTCCTGCATAAGTTTTTCTGATTCCTTGAGGTAAATCATCCAGCTACATAATAAAGGGTGCAAAGGAATAAAAAAAGATATTTATGAACAATATCAGTCTAGAGAGACAAGCATACACCAAATGTATTTGATGGAAGAGGAGAGGAAAAAGACCATTGCCTCTAGTATCTTGCATTCTTTTTTCTTTATTCATCAGATTCAGCTGAAGTGGTATGAGGGAAAGAAAACTAAGGAAAAGAAACTCCGCACACTCCACTTTAATTTACCTCTTTTTCATAAAATAAATAGAAGTTTAAGAAAGACTCATTGATTCTTAGCATGAGTCCTGAGTTTCAGGTTTTAATTGAAGTGGATTAAGAGATAATCAGATACTATTGCTTATTTGGCAGTCGTGTAATTTGAAACTGAATATTTTGATAGACACACACATAAAGATATAGATATGTAGGGAGACATCTCATACAAATATATGTAGAAGTCTAATTTTCTCCACGTTTATAAATAAATTGTTAAATCTGATAAGACTTTGAAATGTTAAGATAGCCTGATTGACCAGAATATAAATGACTGAGCTCATGGCCAGTAGAGTATTTCTTAACTCATTATTAGTCTTTGGGCAATTGTGCTTTGGAGCACATTTGACCTCTTCCGCAACCTTAGACATAGATGGTTTTTATCTGTATGGGAGGTCTATACATGACATTTTCTATCAATTGACTTAAGGATGATACCTTAGAAAGTAAATATTATGTTAGAGTAGGTGGTCTGCCCCACACAGGTGTTAATTATTATCCTGAGAATGACCTTGAAGAATCTACCATTTCCTCAGAATTGAAGGGAAGCAGAGAGATTGCCCAGTAAGGCTTCTTGAAAAATTAGAAAGGAGCTGATACACTCCAATCTTAATACTCAATTAAAAATAATTACAATCTACTACACATAACATTACTCCAGCTAACAGTTAACTGTACTTCTCTGGTCATGTAAAGAATGTTTTGTCTGGAAATGTATCTGGTGATAGATATAGAATAATGAATTGCTAAGGAGAGAAAAATTGTAGGGAAGGCAACTCATTAGGAGGCTGTTATGTTAGACCAGGTGAGAGGAAATAATGGCCATGATAAGTGAGAGAAAGGAAGGACACCGAAGATTTCATAGAAACTAAAGGAACATGATGTATAAACTAAAATTTTTGAATTATGACTCTAGTAACTGGAAAAATGATGGTCACTTTGACAAAAACAAAAAAAAAATTAGAAAGTGATATGGATGGGGAAGAACAAGGATAAAGAATTTTTTTTTGAGAGTGACACATTACAGGCTTTTCTTGTATGCAGCAAGCATGTGGGAACATGAGATTCGAATATGTCAATGTTACTCCAGAGAATCTTTCCAATTCTTTTTCTTTACCAGCTTGTTCAAGGCCTTTGGGAGAAATCAACAGAGGCCAGACATATCTAGAGAAAACGGTTTGATACTTAAAATACAGGGCAAGTTTGGGTTTATGGCCTTAAGAAGGGAAGATACTTTTAACAATGGACTTGGTCACTTTCTCCCTTCTTTACGGAGTTTGTAAGTCCCTTATGGAGACAGCTTTCAAAGAGCTCTCTGTAAATGGTCTCTTAAGAGCAAAAAAACTGGCTTAGTACATCCTTGGATTTAGAATAAGGTTTAAGTAGAATGTGAAGTTGGAAGGAATTAAAGATACTTTGGTTTATTTTGAAAATAAAATTATGCATTTCAAATTTCTTTTTCATAAAGCAATAAAATTCCTAGATGAGGAAAAAAAAAACCTTCAGATATTTTATCTGTCCATCTACTCACAGGTCAAAGAATACCAAACTGATGCCTGGCAAATGTGCATCTTTGGAGAAACCAGAAATCTATGAATAATATTTATGCTTGTTATTTTAGTTGAATATATTTTTATAGAGGAACAATATTATTGACTAGAAGCATATAATAAAGTTTCTTTGTCTCTGCTATTTATACTATTGAAAGCACTTCACTATTGAACTGCACGCAGCTATAAATGTGGCCTTACCATTGCATTTTTCCTCTCTTTATTATGAACTTTTATTACAAATATTAACATTTCACTACTTGAAGAACATAAGAGTTTTATTTTTTTCTTGCTTTATCAGAGAGGGGGAAAGAAAAATTCAGATCTTCAGTTGAAAATAAAATATAATTTGAATTCATTTGATTTGAACATGAGAGGATATTATATGAAACTGAAAACTTTTGTTGATTCCATTTTTTTAAAGTATATATTAAAATGAACACAACAGTACCCAAGCTAGGATGTTTGTGTGTGTGCCCTCCTCACTTTTTATCTTCTTTCTTCTCTCTATATTTTAAGCTTTTAATTGATGCTTTTTTAAAATCATCATCACTATTTACCACTTTGTTCCAACAAATAAAAATATTCTGCAGTCAAGCAAAACAAATGTACCTATATCACACACATGCGTGTGAATATATATAGTATATATGTATACATATACATATATACATACATGTGTTTATTCATATCTGTCTATCTAGACCTAGATCTAGATATCTATCTATCTATCTATAATCTTTTGAGACCTGCAGAGATATTACAGTAGGAGGAAATACTAGAGACCAGATCTCTTTGACAAATGCTCTATTTGCAGCAGTAAAGTGGTGGCAATCATAACATTTACCTTTTCAAATAGATTTCTGGGAGAAAGGCTAAATGCAAAGCAAGGATAAAAAAATTTAAAAAGTATCATAGAGAGGAAGGAGCCATTTCTGTATATTTTAACAATGTATGTCTATATGTACATATGTACATAAATTTTGTCTTTATGTTAAAATTATATGTAATTATAATAATTGCTGTATATATAAGATCACAAAAATAACATATAAATGTACATATAACATTTAATTATATATATATATATATATATATATATATATATATATATATATGTTTGGAGGGTTGGCAATTGCCTTATTCTTTCAGTTATGTATGCTGTGCTAGGTTACTAGCTACCAGTGATAGTCTAACATATGCCAAGTTATTAATAGAAATTAATGTTATTCTTTCTCACAGGATGGCCATTGTAACCTCAACATTCAAGTAATAATGCCTTAAGCCAAAGGCACAAAATCAAAGAATAACAGAGCCTTAAAGCATGACAGAACCTTAAAGATGATCTATTCCAATCCTCTCATTTTAAAGATGAGAAAAATTAAGCCCAGATGAATGAAAGGATTTACTAACAACACATTTTCAATGGTAGAAACAGGACTATAAATGAAATTTCTCAATATTGTGCCTTTCCCACTATGGGCAATAGCTATAAAGTAAGAAATTTGGAACTACAGAAAATTGTTGGTGGGAATTAAAAATATGAAATGATCTTTTATGTTACATTTTAAATCAAATCATATTCCATTTCCAAATAAACATCTAACTTTTCCCTTGTATCTCCCCACACCTTACTGAGAAAGCAAGACAAAACAAGTCCCTTGTTATAATATGTATCAAGGAAAAAAAACTCAATAGTGCACGTCCAAAAAATAAACAAACAACAAAACAAAAAACCCTGAATAGGTATTCTTGAGTTCATTACTTCTCTATTAAAAATTGGGCAACGTGTCTTATTAGGGATGCTATGAAATTATGGTTGATCACTGTGTTGATCAGAACTACAAAGTCTTTCAAATTTTCAAATTCAAACTCCTTTTTAATTTTTCATTTCCCAGATTCCTTCTATGATTTCCATAGACCTAATCCATATGGAAGCCATAGTTTACTGGCAAATTAGCTTCTTCTGGGACCTAAAAAGGGAGAATTTTGTTCTCAAAAAAGTTACTTCTTATTGTATGATTATACTGATTCACCTCTAACCCCTGTTTTAAAATAATAAATCCTTAACTTTCTTAATCCCTGAGCCCATATTTCCTGGGCTCTGAGATCTGGTTTATCTTGATCCTAACTATCTTTCTTTCTCCAACTGAGGCCAACATTCCTCAACATCTTGGCACCAATATTCACCCTCTCTTCCACTTTCTTCCTTATTTCATACTGTATACCACAAGTTTATTTTTCTCTGGCTCATATTCATGGGTACTTCTTAAGGAATTGGTTATAATCTACATCAATATCTACTTCATTATCCTTTTCCTATTTTTTTTGTTACCGATATCCAAGATATCTTATTTTATTAAGTCAAGTTGGTGATTTTAAATTACATGTCATACTTTTTATTGCTTTAATTTTTTCTACAGTTTATTTAGTAATGATTTTCATATTTAGAAAGCATTCCACATTAACAATTAGAAAAAAATAAATTCCAAATCTTCAAATATCACAAAAATGAAAATAATCATTTTGTGTTTAGTGCTTGCACTTCTAGTACCTCCTTATTCTCCCTTCAAAAAAATTATTTCATATCATTTAAAATGAGGCTTTGGTTTAATTTATAAGGTTCGACTCCTCTCATTCTATATCACCAAACACACTTTAAAATTTATTTTTCACCATCTTTCCTGATGACTTTACTTGTTTAATATTATTCAGTATCAAATCATACATAGGCTTTTGATTTGGTGCAGCCAAATATTCCTCTAATGGTTCTCCTCTAATGTGATGTTCCTTCATTCTTATGATAAAACCATACAAACTCCTTGAATCATGTAACAACAGCAATGAAAATGTTCACTGATCCATTAATATCAAATGAGGCATAAAATCAAGGAGACATATGTTCAACAAAGATGTTTGTCACTATCATGGAGGAGGTCCAGCTCAGAGTTCAAGTCAAAGAGAATTTCTCCATGGATGATGAGATTCTCCAGATGCCCCTCTTTTTAAATGGCATGGAACCAATTACATTAAGGCCTTGAATATTTTTGGCCTCCTAAAGGAGAACTATAATGACTCAAAGAGTTTAACTTAACTCTTTTCCCAGGAAAATTCAAGTGGATGAAGACTTTATTATTCAGTGTTGTTTGTCCTTCATTCTCTAAGAAAGGGAAGAAGGATGAAAAGAAGGAAGGATGGAGGGAGAGATGGAAGGAGAGAGGAAAGATGTGCATGTATATATTTTATGTACGTTTATATAAATGTGTATGTTCTCTTGTATGGTTGAATACAACTAAACATTTTAAGGCTCATGGCCAATCAACCATCCATTTCCTTGTTATTATCAATATTAATATAATATACAATCACAATTTCTAGGTTTTATATAGAATTTTTTCTTTTTTCCTTATCATTTCCTAAATGATAAAAATCCAGCTTACATTCTACTTTTCCCCTCTTTTCTCTAAATATCTAGTATCATATGAGACACATAGAAGGCAAGCAACAAATGTTCATTGATTGCTTACTAATATGAAATAAAATATATCAAATTTTATGTGAGAGAACTTTAGTTTAATCTACTGTCCAAATTAAAATATACAATTTAATTAAAAGTTAAAATAAGAGATTTCCACTATTTCAAATAAATTATTCCTGTCCCTTTGCTTCCAACGGTATTTGATAAAATTGATAGTGAGCAAAAAAGTATTTTTAAAGCAGAAACCAAAGACAAATTAGACAGTATAAAGCAACAGCACAAATGTAATAAGTGGAAAATTAATTGGGATAAATGTAAAGTCTTACATTTGGATTAAAAAACCAACTGTACATAAACGGGATGAAAACTTGTACCTTATGAACCATTCATATCCCAAAAGACCTGGGCCTGCAATTTCATGATCAATAGTATGTTGTAACAAAAATTAAAAAAAGAGCTAATTCTATTTGTAGTGTATCAGCAAAAGAAAAGGTCCAGAACAAGAATTATTTTAATCAAGTGACTGTCATTATCATGTTTAGACTATTGTGCTCTATTCTGAACATCATCATATAGGAAGGGACATTGACTAGTGCTATCTTTACACGTTGCTACTTATATGAAATCCATCCTTCAGTCTATGGCCTATCCCCTCCTTAAACTGACCTCATAGTTATTTTGCATCTATATTTTTTCATAGTATCTCCCTGAGAGAAAAGTAAAATTCTTAAATGAAAGGACTTTCAATTTTTGTTTTGGATCACTAATAACAGTGGAGCTTCATAAATGATTTTGGATTGCTTGTTTAAAAATACTACAAGAAAATACAATATCTGTTTTCAAACATTTGAAAAACTATCATATTGAAGAGGGATTAGGTTAGTTTTGTTTGATCTTGTAGATTTTAAATAAGAGAAAAGTGGGGCAGTAAAAGAGTGGCATTTGTTGTAGTTGTTGTTCAAGATAAGGTGAAAATTTCTAACATTTGCAAAAAGTAAAATGAGCTGCCTTGGGAATGAGATCACAATCACAATAGATTTTTAAATGGAGGCTGGGTGAACAACTTTAAAGGTGGTTTTACTTGTGACTTCTATTTGGGCATAAGTTGACCTTTGCAGGTCTTACCAAATCTGAGCTTCTATGATTCTATGTATTAGAGATATGTCAAGAAGAATTCCTTTCAGAGAGATTTATATGCCTATACAAGTCTATCTCTCTAGGGAAAGAATTGAAGTTCTATCGGTTGAGACATTTAAAACTGGGCTACAAGAAGAGGAAGAAAATACACTTTGGGGAACAATTTTCTGCCAGGCTGCAAGGGATGGAAAAATGACTTAATGGGCCTTTTCACCCTCCCAATTTTTATGTATGTGTGTGCATGTGTTTTCCTAGAAGGAAGATACCTTCTATAATTTTCATTATAAAAAGACTCAAAATAAAGATACAACTCTCTTTCCCTTAGGTAGCAGACTTCCTTTATGCTCTGTATCAAATCAAAATTTAGAAATACAAAGTAGATTTAGAAATGATTCCAAAGTATCATAAAAAACAAAACAAAACAAAACAAAAAAGAACTTCACTTTGAATTTGCCAAATATCAGATGAGCATAATACCATTATTCTTCCAAAGGCCAGGACCTCCAAACAGACTAGATTCACTTATGTTGATATTGGTCAAGGGATATTTGAAAAAAAATGGTATTGGAGAGGCACCAAAATGAACATAGATGAAAAGCTAGCATTTACATTGAGTTTTTAGGAATTCAAGTTTCAATGCAGCTTGAAATCTGCATTAAGAGAGTATGGAAAGTTTAATGAATAGAGCTTTCAAAGTAGAGTGTGAGAACATGACTGACAAGATGACATGAGTTGTTTTCTCATCACATTAAACAAACCAAAAACCAGGAAAAAATATGCAACAGGTATATAACAATTTAAACTTTCTATTGAATAATGAGATAGAAAAGCCTCACAAGGCAAAAACCTCATGAATTAATCTCTGAGAATGCACATACTTAAATCCTCACTCAGTATTCTACCTTTTGATTGTTTGGTATGTTCAAAAAACCTTGTGTTTTGTGAGTCAGCATATACTAATAGGGACCCCTATCCACTGAACTCTCATCAGTGACTCATTGTGAGTCAGCCCTTCCAATGTAACTAATCCTACCGAGCTTCATAATAGAAAATATGTGCTTGGAGTGAGTTGGTAGTGGACTGTGTTGCTAGAGACAAGACAGAAAATGTTTTCCATTGTCAGAAACACAAGGCAGAATGGGAAAAAAAATGTTGGCACAAATGAAAAAATAAGGGGAAACTCAAATGAGGGCAAGGCAGTTCCTCTCCTCTTGGAGTTGACTTAAGGAAGTAGTCTATGACAAAAAATCCCCACAATACTCACCACAGAGATGCTAGAGACAACTAGCAATCAAATACGAAGAAAATAATGTAAGCTGGAACTTAAGATAAGCAACTAGCAAACAAATATCAAGAAAATAGTGTAAGAAGGAACTTAAGAGTGAGGAGGAAGACCACTGGTGACTAATTGTGAATACAAGATGGAAGCTGAAAGAAAGCATGAATAAAAGCTTGATACATGTGTAAAAAACTTAGAATTTTTTTTTTTTAAATGCAAGTGTTGCTCATGATTTGGAATCACTCTTCCAGTTTTCACCAGACTGATACATTAAAGCATTACTGGTTTTACTCCTTTGTGTTTTGGAATTAACCTTAAGGGACTGAAGGTATATGGAGGTGGGGAGGAGTGGGAGATATTTTATGACATTATAACTCATATGTCTCCTCACTGATCACTTAAGTAGTAGAGTAGTAGAGAGATCTGGGCTTAAAGTCAGGAAAACCTAAATTTAATTTTTAAATTGTTTTATTTTTATGATTATACATGTATATTAACTTTTTAAAATGTACATTTCTTTATGAATCATTTTGGGAGAGAAAAATCAGAACCAAAGGGAAAAACCATGAGAGAAAGGAAAAAAAAAAACAGAAAAAAGAAAGTTAACTTAGCATATATTGATTTACATTCAATCTCCATAATTATTTTTCTGGATGTAGATGCCATTTTCCAAAGTTTATTGGAATTGCCTTGGATCACTGTGAAGCACTGAGAAAAATCAAGTCTTTCATAGTTAATCATTGCACATTCTTGCTATGATTGTATATACTGCATGACTGGTTCTGCTTGTTTGATCAGCATCAATTCACATAAATTTTTCCAGATCTTTCTGAAATCAGCTTGTTCATCATTTTTATAGAACAATTATATTCTATTATATTAATGTACCACAACTTATTTGGCCATTCCTCAATTGATGGGCAACTACTCATTTTCCAGTTCTTTGCTACCACAAAAAGAGCTACTACAAACATTTTTGTATTTGTGAGTCCTTTTCCCTGCTTATGATTTCCTAGGGATACAGTAGTGGCACTTCTAGGTCAAAGGATATGTACAGTTTTATAATCTTTGGAGTATAATTCTAAATTGCTCTCCAAATTTTGATCATTTCACAACTCCACCAACAATGTATTAGTGTCTCAGTTTCCCCACATCTCCTCCAACATTTATCATTATCTTTTCTTCTCATCTTGGCCAATCTGAAAGGTATGAGGTAGTACCTCAGAGTTGTTTTAATTTGCATTTCTCTAATCAATAGTGATTTAGAGCATTTTTTCATATGACTATAGATGGTCTTAATTTCATCATCTGAAAATTGTCTGAAAATTGACCATATGTCAATTGGGGAATAAATTTAAATCTTACTTGAGACATTTATTAACTGTGTGACTATGGTCAAGTCACATAACTTCTCTCTTAATGTCTTCCTTTTAAAAACTGGACAGTAATAAACTATTTTCTTTACCTAGAAGCTAAAAATCCCAACTTCAAGACAAGAGGAAGCCTTTGCCAAGACTTCTTAATTCTAGCACTGCCCCTTTGCTATTTCCTATTTAACCTGTATTGATAGACAATAGATAGATAGATAGGTATAGATATGTGTATATGTGTACATATATGTAAAAACATTCACACACACATATATATATGTGTGTATATATATATATATATATATATATCTTCCACATTAGATTGTGAGTTGTTCCTGGAGAGCAGGTACTGTCTTTTGCCTTCCTTTCTATCCCCAGAATTTAGCACAGTGCTTGGCACATAGTATAATGCTTATATACTTAATACTTGATAATGGTTATTGATTGACCAATAGTACCTACCTTCCAGAATTATTGTAAGAATGAAATGAATTATTTGTGAAGTGCATAAATTTTAATGTGGTATAGAAATGATATCATTTTTGTTACTATTATTATCAATTAGTCAGATTAAATTAGAACAGGATATTTTACAAAGATGATGTAGCATTCTTCTCCCTATCAAATCTGAGGCAAACTATACTGTATAAATAAAGTCCAGGGAGAAGTGGGTTCAAGTTTAGAGGGCACAGCTCCTGGCTGCTGAAAGTCTTTTCCTTCCCTTAATGCTATAGTCATGAATTTCCCCTTAGGCATAGTTTAGTTTTTCTACTGGTACTGTTAAATGGTCTTGAAACTACCTATTCTCTGTCTAGGTTGCTTTAGCTCCCAATTCAGACATTGCCTCTAGCTGTTGCAGTTCCTGTGATGCTTCTAGGATTCCAAAGAATAGTCCAAATTCACTAACCCCAGGTAATTCACAAAGTCCTCCTCTGACTTAGAAGGTGGGGGGAGGATCACACTAAGACTCAAGTCTAAGCCCTTTCCAAGTAATTCCTTTTCATGTAAAGAATGGCAAGCATGTCCATCTTCTCGGCTGGCAGACACTTCGATCCCCAAGTCCCAATATTGGCTCATTATTTTATACAAAAACCAAAGGACAGGAAAATTTTTCTTTGAAGCTGTGAAATAATTGGTCCAATACTTTTGGAAAATAATTTAGAGCTATAATCAAAAGTTACTTTTTAAAGTACCTACTCTTTGATACAGAAGTGCCATTACTAGAAATGTATCCCAGATAAATCAAAAATATATCAAAAGGGCTCACTCATCTGTATAAAAAACTTATTTTGTTATTGAATCATTCCCTTCTATTCATCTCTTCATGACCTCATTTTGGGGATTTTTCTTGGCAAAGGCCTTGAAAAAATGGTTTGACATTTCCTTCTCCAATTCATTTTACAGATGAGGAACTGAGACTAACAGGGTTAAATAACTTGTCCAGGGTCAGAGACCTATTAAATTTCCAGAGCTAGATTTGAACTCATGAAATAAAAGTCTTCCTGATTCCAGTCCATGCTCTCACTGTACCACATAACTGTCCTTGCAAAAAAAAAAAAAAAAAAGTATTTGTTGCTCCTCTTTTTATTGTAGAAATCCACTGGGGACAAAATGAATGTCCATCAAATTTTGAATGACTGAACAGATTGTATATCATGAATATAATAGTATGGATTTATGGAATCTTATGAAGATATGTGTAAACCAATATTAAAGAATGAAGGGATCAGAACCAAAAGTACAATTTATATAATGATCATGATGGTATAATGGAAAGCAATTTTGAAAAGCTTCAGAATTCTGATACCTGAATTGCTCAGTTATGACTTCAGAAGAGTGATGATGGATTATATCTCAAACCTCTTGAAAGAAAGGTGTTGTACTAGAGGTGCAGAATAAATATACATTTACAAGCATAGCTGATGTATTGTTAATTTGCGTTGTCTGACTATCCTTTTTGACTGTAATGGAGGGATTTTATGGAAGAGGGCAAGTAGGTATGTAGCAATGGCAATGAAAAAGAAAGAAAATACTATCAATGAAAACTAAAAATTCAGAGAAGTAGGCAAAAGGAAATTCCGAAGGATACAATGACAGCATAAATTGTGTTTCTATTTTGGTAATTTCCATATTCATATTAAAAAACTTTTAGAGAAATTCATAATTTTATATTCAATCATTTTTCTCTATATATTGTCATATTTGACATATAATCATAATCAAGATTACTAATAAGAGGAATACAAATTAAGATAACTGAGATTCTATCTCATACTCATCAGATTGACAAAAATAACAAAAGAAGAAATTATCAATTGTTAAAAATTCTAAAAGAGAACATACATATTTATGATGGAGGGATTATGGAAGGGACATAAAACTAGACATAGATTAAGATGCCCTTAGGAATGGAAACTGATTAAAAACACATGGGCTAGATTTGGGCATCATGTATAATTCTGTGACTTGGAAGACTCAGAAGAAAACATGAGAAACTTCAGTTTCATTATTTTCCTTCTGGTCACAAAAGCAAATCAAGTGACATCAAGGTCTTCAAAGAAATAGTAACAGAAGCAATTGTCTGAAAGTTTTCTGTAATAGAGGGAAATATTTACTTTTCTTTGCATGAAAATAAGAACAAAAACTCGGTGATTCCCAAATCTGATTTCACAAATGAAAAAATTTAAAAGACAGGTTGGCAAAATGTATTTGATCTCCACTTGGTCAATAAAAAGCAGCCAAGACATTAACAAGCACAATAGTCCACTAGACAGTTGGAATATGTCTGTTCCATTCTGTATCCATTTTCAAATCAATTATAGATGTTTTCTGTGGAGATTATATTCTAAACCAAACTAAGATTATATTTTTAATTCTCTGCTTAAAGAAAATTACTATAGAACTATATTTCCTAAATTAAATTATCTAGGGAGTGTTTTGAAGTTTGTATTTCTCAAGGAAAATCCTATGAAAAGAATGCTCCATGGTCAAGGCCACAGATAATTTGGGATTAAGGACATGTTCACAAGTCAAGATCAGAATCATTACATGAACAAAGGAAAGGATTTGGGGAAAATAAAAAAGAAAGCAGAAGTTAAAGCTGTAGCATTCATCTCTTCATTTGCTTTGTGGGCTATATGTCCTTTTGTGCTATGGGGTCAAGGTAAAATTTAGTAACATTTTAAGTGACTGCATCCTGGATGAGAATGCTGAGGCAAACAGACTGGAATTTTGTATGACTCAATGGTAACAGGTGAGTAGTTTCTCTTTTGCCTGTAATGGGAGACTGATAGTGAAAGCACAGTCCTGGGATTACCTGTGAAGTGTTTTTTTTTTCCCTTTTGCCAAGCCAATTGAAGAGTTTTCAAGATAGTGTGCTATTATGGGAAAAGGAGGGGCTCAGTGTTCCACTTCAGAGCATGGGCAGGTATTTCTTGGCAATGTTCTTCTCCACTCATTGCACTGAAAAAAAAAAAAAAAAAAACTTTCATTGGTTGCTGAGGTAGAACTGAATATTTATATAAAATACACTATCCAGACAAAGTGATGTTTCATTTTCGTATTTTTTGATGGTGGGAATAGAGCCAAGGAATACAAAAAGTTTTGCCATAATAGACCCAATATAACCACACTCCCACCCCCAAATTAAAGAATAGCCCTTGTTTTGTCAGGTACCCCAAAAGAGATCTGACTACTCAACTACAAGTTGAGAGAACTTGAGTTCTGACCAAGTATAAGTAGACACTCATAGCTGTGCAACCTTTGTTATGTAATAATATCAGCAAGGCTCAATTTCTTCATCTATCAGCTAGGGAATTTGAACTATTTGCTATTTAAATTTAGTTGTAAAATTATACATTTTTCTTGATATTCTATATTCATATTCTTCTACTTTGTACCTATTTTAAGTAGAATATATTCATTGATGGCCCATCCAAAACTCTAATTTCTCAAAGCCTCAACAAATTCAGTTGACATATTTATTGCAAATCTGTTTTAGTCAAACTTCAATGTTACCATCTTTTGGGATTTATCATTATTCAGAACTACTCCATTTCCAATAACTTGAATTCAAAAATTTCTCTTCTTAGAGAAGAATACATCTGTACAATTCCTTAACTCTCTTTCTCTCTCAGTCTCTGTCTGTCTCTCTGTCTCTGTATCTCTCTTTGGTAAATTGTTTTTCTATTAAACAAAATGGAAAAAGGAAAATAAAAACAAAAGACATAGCCATGTACACAGCAGGTCATAAAAGAGGATTCGATATAAAAATAAATTTCCATTTCAAGAAAATCTATATAATAAATATTATACATTTTTCCAAAATTGTTTAGATTTTCTTTACTTCCTTATTGATTTTCTTTTGTTCCCTACTATACAGATTTTATTTTAGTCTTCTTTCCCACTCTAAAGAAGGCTATAATTAAATTTGGAGAAATACAAAAGTATATACATGCACACATATACACAGTCATACATAATATATACATTCATATATATATGTATGTATTTCCACTCCTCATCTATTTCTCTGAAGTTAGATAGCATCTTGCTTCATAGATCCAAGTCTTTCCATGTTTTTCCTACTGTACAATAATATTCCTCATTACAGCAATATTCCAACCCAATCACATACTCAATGAATGCTTATGAAAGTTTTCCCCTATTTTCTGCATTCCTTCTATTCTTGTCTACATAGATTTTATTTATAGAGAAAATTTTAATTTAAAATAACTGAAATTATTCTTTTACACTTCAACAATGCTCTCCCTATAATATAGTTAGATTTGATGCTACTAAAACTACTTCATTTACATCTTTTTTCCTGATTTCTTTGAAGTTCTTATCTTTTACTCTTCCAAATGAACTGTTATTTTTTTTCTAACTCAGTAATTTTTTTTTGTAATTTAATTGGTATAAGATTGAATAAATATATTAATTAGGTAAAATTATTTATTTAAAAATTACAATAGTTTTACCTACCCATGTACAATAAATATTTTTAATTATCTAGGCTTAGTTTATCTGTATAAAAATATTGCTCATATAGTTCTTGATATACATCCTGGGATATTATGTTCATATAGTTCCAGATACACACTCAGGTGTTTTATACTGAATAGGTATTTTAAATCATCTAAAATGATATTGAGAAATATGGTTGACACATAGTGTAGCTTCTTTGTTTTTTCACTTTTGATTAAATCTATTTAAACTTTAATTTTGCTGAAATCATGATTAGTATTCCTGCTGTTTTTAAAATAATAAATTCTTCTCCTGTCCTTTATTTTGTCTTTGTGTGAATGTTTCATTTTTGTAGCATTTTCTTAAAGCAATATATTTTTGAATCTACTTCCATTTTATGGGTAAATTCATCCCATTCATATTCTAAACCACAAGTACTTGGTGTATACTTTGATCTTTTTTTTTTCTTTACAATCCTTCTCACCCTATTTACCCTAATGCTTCTTACTTCTCTGCTTTATTTCTATGTCATTCCTTGCCCCTTTATTCCTTAACCTCCCCACCCCTCTAAAAGTCCCTTATCTTCTCCTCCAACCTTATCCCTTAGAAATCTTTTTTTTTATTTTTAAAGATTTTTATTTTCAAAACATATGCATAGAGAATTTTCAATATTCACCCTTGCAAAATCTTGTGCTCCAAATTTTCTCCCTCCCTTTCTCCTATCCCCTCCCCTAGATGGCAAGTAATCCAATATATGTTAAGCACATGCAATTCTTTTATACATATTTCCACAATTATCTTACTGAACAAGAAAAATAATATCAAAAAGGGAAAAAATGAGGAAGAAAATAAAATGCAAGCAAACAACAACAAAAAGAGCGAAAATACTACACTGTGAACCACATTTAAGTCCCACAGTCTTCTCTTGGAGTGTAGATGGCTCTTTTGATCACATGACCTTTGGAACTGACCTGAATCATCTCATTGTTGAAAAGACTCACATCCATTAGAATTGATCATCATATAATCTTGCTGTTGCTGTGTATAATGATCTTCTGGCTCTACTCACTTCACTTAGCATCAGTTCATGTAAGTCTCTCCAGGCCTTTCTGAATCACCCTGTTGCTATTTCTTATAGAACAATAATATTCCATAACATTCATATACCATAACTTATTCAGCCATTCTCCAACTAATGGGCATCCACTCAGTTTCCAGTTCCTTGCCATTAGAAAAAGGGCTACCACAAACATTTTTGCACATGTGGGTTCCTTTCCCTCCTTTATGATCTCTTTGGGATATAAGCCCAGTAGAGACAGAGTTAGATCAGAGTATACATAGTTTGATAGCCCTTTGGGGATAAGAACTCTAATTTCTTTATGAATTTAGAACTTCTAAAATACACACATACACATGCATGTATCTGTATATATGTGTGTATATGTGTAGATGTATTTCCCTCTTTAACCCATATCCCATGAAACTAAGTTTTCAGCATTACCCACCATCTTTCCTACTAGCTTCTTCTGTATCAATTTTTCTTTTTAGATCTCATTTGTATGAGATAAATACTCTTTTTTTATCTCTCCCTACATTTTTTAGAATCATACCATCATATTTAGCTAAAGTGAAGCCTTTTTTCAAACTACCCAAATAATGACAATGAGAATAGTAGTGCTAGTATTTTCACATATACAAATTAAACAATTTGATCTTAGTGAGTTCTTTAAAATTGGTCTTTAATATTTACTTTATATTTCTCCTGTATGTTATATGTCAAATTTTCCCTTAAATTCAAGGGAGTATTGTCACAAAAACCTGAAAGTATTTCAGTTCATTAAATATCCTCCCCCCACCTCTATTCAGGACTATATTTAAATTTTCTGGGTAAATTACCCTTGTTCATAACCCCAATTATTTTTGCTCTGTGGAGCAAAATAATTTACAATCCTTCAACATTATAGCTTCTGGGTATTGTATAATCTTTATTGTAGCTCTGTAATATTTAAATTGTTTATTTGTTTCTTCCAACATTTTCTCTTTAAATTTAGAAGTTTTGAAACATAGCTATGATATTTCTTTAAATTTTCCTCCTGTAAGTTTTCCTCTTTCAGGTAGTGATTTTTGGATTTTTTTCTATATCTACTTTCTTTTTTTTCTTTCTAGAACTTTAAAAAAACTCAATTTTCCTTCATAATTTCTTGTAATATTGCATCAAGATTATTTTTCATTATTAGTGTAGTTTTTAAGTGGGTAGTCCAACTATTCTTATATGATTTCTGTTCGATCTATACCTCAGATCAGTGGTTTTTCTGATGAGATGTTTCACTTTCTCTTCTATTTGTTCATTTTTCTGATTGTATTTTACAGTTTCTTGATGTCTTAGACTTCCATTAGCTTCCCCTTTCCCAATTCTAGTTTTGATGAATTATTTTCATAAATTTTTGGTTATTTAAATTTTTGACTTTATTTTCATAATTTCCTTGATTTTCTTGTGACTTTTTTTTTCTAATTTTTCCTCAATCTCTCTTGTTTTTTTAAAGTCCTTTTCGCTTTATTCTAAAAAAAATTTTGTGTGTTTCAGATGTCTCTTATCAAAAAAGACAGGGCTTTTTAAATTCTATTTTCTTCTTCTGAATATGAACCCAGATCTTCTCTATTCTACATTATAACCATGACTTGGGCTTTTCCCCTTTTGCTTACACATTTATTTATTTGTTTGCATTAGTTTGTTTACTACCTTTCAACCCAGCAGCCCCCAAGACATGATTCTTCAAAGTGGCCTGGAGGTGTTTGCATTCAGATCTTTCCAAGAGGTTTCTCAAATTGTCTTAGAAGGACAGTTGTTTTATTTTGTGTTTACTTCTGCTGCTCAGAAGTGATGTCTCTCTGAAGAGATTACCCAGAATTCTGCTGTCTAGTGGAAAGAGTACTAGCTCTGTAGTCACAGAATCTGGGTTGAATTCCTACCTCTTAGTCTCACTTAGTATGAATTCCTACCTCTTAGTATGACTTTGGACCGATCACTTAACCTCATTTCCATCCTTTGTGAAATGAATGCATTAGACTAGATAGATAGCTGCTGCTTTTCCTCCCAGACCTATGATCCTTTGGTTCCCGATATGGCCCTCTCTTCTTTATACTTTCTTCCTTGGCTACTCTACTTTGTTAATTACAATTATCACATTTATACAAATTATTCCCAAATCCCGCATCCAGCTCAAACGTCTGTCCTGGGACTCTATTTCTATATTTCCAATGGCTTACTTTGTATCTCTGCATGAAAATCCTGATGGCCCCTCAAACTCAATTTGTTAAAAATTCAATTTGATATCTTCTTTTAAATGCCTATTGTTCCCCCATGACATCTCTATTTCTATTAGTGATGCAAATCATTTTATGTCACCTGCACTTAAGCTTTTCAGTTACATTGGATTCCTTTTTTTCTATTCCTTCTCTACTCCCAAATTTTATAGGTTTTACTATTATGTCCTTCCTCCTCACCGAACGAGGGTGAATAGCAAACAAAAAAAAAAGGTCCAGAGAAAGAAACAATCCCTGCAGTAAATAAATAAATAGAACAAATATATCAATGTTCAGTCAAAAAATTTAGTAAAGGAAATAATCCAGAGAATGAAACATCAGGCTTGCAATAGAGATCAGAGCAACAAAACAACAAGGATTGACAGAGGTCATCAAGGAGGAAGTGTTCCCATGGAGGGAATAACTTAAGCAATAGCTAATTATTGTTTTACAAATATGTCTGGCTTAGATGGTATTGCTCTATGATAATGACGTGTTAGTTGTGCTTCTTCCTTCTCACTAATATTGAGTCTACATTCTTATGAATCTTATATCTACAACATGGATTCCATCTTTTGAAATCTAACTGCTACTAATCTAATTTAGATCCTATTACCAATTAAGGCTTTGCATCTACTGGTCTCAGCCTACCTATAATCATGCTACTCCCTTTTATGCAGTTTATATTGGGTTAAGGGACTTGCATCTTATCCCATAAGCAATCATGTGTCATTGATGATTTGTGAGCAACACAAAGACCACAAAGAAGTATTGTTGTTGTTATTAAATTATTTGACATGATCTATTTCTCTTAGAAGGATGATAATGGTATAATCTGATCCCACTTCTCATCATTACAGAAGTTTTGACCTGGTCTGTTTTCAATCTAGATCAGTTTAACCACCCTTCTTATACAGCTTGTTCCAGCTAGACCCAACCGCAGACCTCATATGCTCACTATATTGATACTGGACCTAGTGTGAATATGTGATAATTTTGTCCCTACTGTAGTCTGAGCTCAAGTGAGATCTCAACCTCAGCCTTCCCAAAAGCTAGGACTACAGGGGTAAATCAACACAACATTGTAATTATGTGCAGGATAAATTGTGAGAGATAGGGATTAAAGACAAGGTAAAATAATTCAGGAGGGGAGGTACTGTATTAGTCCACATGGTAAGTCATAAAGGACTGAGAAATGGAAATAGAAGGAGGGAAAGTCCATGTATGGAATATTGCTTCCAATGACCCCAAAGACATCATGTTACTATTATTATATAAAGTATGTGCTCTGGTATTAATTAATCTTCCCAGCCTCCACTGGCTTTGAGAAATCTATTCCACAGAATGCTGCTACTTTATCTCCACTAAATGTCCTAGAAATTGTCCTGAGATATTAGAGGTATTCTTCTAATTCTATAGCTCATGATGTGCTCCTTCATCCCAAGCTCATTAGTTGATATCAACTAGTGAACAAGACAATTTTAATAAGGTTGTCTAGTAAAAAAATTGGTACAAAACAGCCCCCAAAATTCTTGATATTCTTTTGAACTAGTATATATAAAATACTTAGGAACATAGGATCTAGTTTAGAAAGCTATTTGGCAAAAGGATAACTAGTAGCTCCTGACTATAACAAGTACTTAATCAATGCTTGTTACCTTGCTTCTTAGTCATTAAAAATATTTTTATTTTTCCTGTTGGGTACTCATAAAAATCCATTTAGTCAAATTTTAGCTCTTTATTAACTTACCTCCTTGTAGAGTATGGGAGCTGTATTTCCTCAATCTGTTTATTTGTTCCTTGCATCCTGAATGCAGACACTATTATCTGTTCTAGAGACACTGCTAGGATTAGAACAGTTGTGGGGAGAACATTTTAATAATAACAAGAATATTTCAACTTTCACAAATTCACAAGGTTCTTCTCTGGTCAAGAAGCTGAAAGTACTTTCTTCATGTTGTCTTCCACACCCAAGTGATTTTTTTTCATGGTCTTAATTATAAGGGCACTTATAACCACTAAGTTGCTAGATATTTAAAGATCCATTTCCAAAGTCATTTTATCAAACATTTCACAACTCATGCATGATCAAATTTCCTCAAACAATCTGACATACTTCTGGTTTTCCCTAGTTGAAATGTTTTTGATTGATTAAGTGGAGATCTTCACATCTAGTTCATATCTCTGTTTGATTGGCAAATTGATTCAATTAAGATTTGTTCTCACCTGGTAAAGTCATTGGGACATAGCAACTTGTTACTTAATTTGATTTCAGTTTTTTATTCTTACTTTGGGTTGAGTTTTTGAATCAATAAACATCTGTTCTTATACACCCATCCTTGTTCATGCATAGATATCTGCCACTTTTCACAGTACACACACCTAACAGTGGGCAATATATATTCACAAGAGCAGCAAATATATTCTTCCTTAGGGAATTGAGACCAGTACAAGCCATTTATTTTTCATTTCCCCATTAATTTTAATTATGGAATTGGAATGTATTATGCTAGTTTTAAATTTTCATGTCATGGATACATACTGAGAGTGTTCCCAAACTAGATTCCAAACAATTCCTTTTTTAAGGTCTGTGTCTAATGAGATAGGAATAAACTAGGACCGTATCCTCCCTACATCTACATTATTAATGTTACTTTCCATACTGGCTCAAATAATAATAGCATTATTTTTAGGGGAAGTGGGGAATCTGTATTTGTTTAAAAAAAATAGTTGGCCTAAAGTTTTTGGCAACCTTTGAGCTTCAAGCCCTTTTAGCATAAGAAATGGGCCTGCTGCTTCGGTACCTGTTTCTTGGTAAGCCCAGCTGTCCTTGGCCTGGAAACGTGTTATTTACTTTTCCCTCCCTGCTCCTGAGCACCATGTCCAGCATTTCAGTTTTGCTGAGTATAAACTAGAAAATGCAAAATGCCCACGTCTTCCTCATCGCACAGAGGAACGGCCACATTTGCATAGCCTTCATAATTCAATTTAATTTTTTTTTTGTCAAGAGTTGTGAATGCTTTGTGTTTGGTTTAATCAGAATGTTGACATTTACACTGAAGCCAATTTCTCTTTTTCTACTCCGTGTTTTGTTTAACCATGACAAGTGACAGCAAACTGGAAAGAACAGACTTTTTAAATTGGCTTCTTGCCCGGAATGCATCATTTCTCTTGTAGCTCTTTTCCCCCCTTCCTATGCATTGCAAGAGGAAATGTGAAAACATAGTCCACGAACACAAGAGTGAGGTGTTAGTGCTTTTAGATAAAGATTTGTGTTGTATTTTAAAACTAGATTGCTGTACAGTTTCAAGCTATTAGCAGGAGCCTATTACGCCATGGCTCCAGGTCCTTGGAGAGATATGCTTAGTGTATTTCAGTAATTCAAGGCAAATAGAAAACCTACATGTGAAAATATTTAATGGCAAAAGCACCAACTGCAGAAGGCTGCTGGAAGCAAAAAGCAAGGATGGTTCTCACCATTAACTCTTTCTTACAATTCCACTCTGATCTTTTGCTGTCTGGACCAAAACAGCATCAGCAGGCACAAATGCAAACAAGAAACTCCAAAATTCAGCTGCTCAAAAAATCATGGTCCTGCCTTGGGCTCTTTATCAGAATGGGGGCATTGTTGTGTTTCATGGTTGATCTATAGGCAGTTTCATGCTAACATAGCTGAAGTCTAAATTAGAATGTGCCCTGTATCAGATACACCTGTTTAAACCAGAAATGAGCTTGCAAATTGCTTGCATCAAAGACATTGGGAAGAAAATGGGGCCAACTAGCCATACCACTGGAACAGAAAGCACCCTGCCTCAGAATATCATTTGTTTACACATAGTATGCAAAGAAATCTGAAAAAGTTAAAAAAATCATCATTACACCATGTCAGAATGAGAGAATCTTCTGCTTAAAAAGGACATCAAAGGGTCAATTTCACTTTGCCAGGTAGAATTTCTTTTAATTAGCCTCCAATCTGCCCTGACCAACAAAATCTAAAACCTTTAAGAATTAGGTTATGACTCATAATGAATCAGAAAGAGATTCTAATAAGGAATTGAATATTCTCCCTCTTACCTTTCTATTCTTTAACATTTACTTTTTATAAACTCCTCTAGAGAAAGCTTTATACAAGAAGAACATAGGCAGACACTGAAAGGCCATATTTTGATGGAGGCCTGGAAATACCACTTATGGAAAAATACCAAACTTCCCAACCAATCATAGTACCTAAGATTGTTTCACGTAGTGTGCCTCATTCTCTCCAAGCAATTGTTTTGAAATATAGATATATAGTAAATATAAATTTCACTACTTTGCAATAATTTCTTTCCTAAAAAGAGGGCCCTCTTTTTGCTATCCTAGCATATATATCAGATATCAGAATAGGGAGGGAACAAGGGGGGAACAGAAGGGCAAAAAGTAACTTAGAAACTGAAATAAAGAAAATCGTAACATTGATTAATATTCATTTTAAAAGGTTTTTGTTGTGACTTCTGTTTTTATTTTTCTGGATATGCTGCTTCCTTCCCATCCACCCACACAGTACTTTAACTCATAACAACTGCATCTGTCATTGAAACAAAGAAAAAGTCAAGCAAAGTCAACTGAGACAATGTTTATGATGTTTTGAACTGATAGTCCCCCCACCTCTCCATAGAAATGAAAGGAAATGAGGAACCCACGTTTTTTCAACTTTTTTCCAGGTACCAAATTGATTATTACAATTCAGTTTTGTTTTAGCTTCTTTTCATCAGTTCATGTCTTCAAATGTTCTTCTGAATTTCTTATTTTTTGTTAGTTATGGCACAATAATAACATTCATATTCCACAGTTTATTTTTATTTTTATTTTGCTATTGCCAAATGATTTACAATCATATAACTTCCTTTTTATTTATTTTTTTTTTTGCTGAGGCAATTGGGGTTAAGTGACTCGCCCAGGGTCACACAGCTAGGACGAATTACGTGTCTGAGATCAGATCTGAACTCAGGTCCTCCTGATTTCAGGGGTGATACTCTATTCACTGCACCAACTAGCTGCCCCTCAATTTTTTTACTAAAAAGTATGGCTAATTTTTTAATATTCTTATACATGAAATGTTTCAATCTTTTATTTTTGGAGTATACATTTCATATATACTTCACTCTATTCGTTATATATATATGAACATATATACATTTCATATTCCTATTCATGAACTATTTCTATCTTTTATATGTTGGATTGTATTTCTATCCATAAAATCACTGGATGGAAGGACATGAATAATTTAAAGACTTTGAACACTTTCAAATAATTTTTAAAATTTATTGGATGTTTATAGTTCCAAAATCACTTATTAGAATGATGACTTTCTCACAATCTCACCTTATATTGACTATTTTGAAATTTTTTCTCCATTTTGCTAAATATGATATCGAATTGATAAATTATGAAATAGAATCAGGTACTCTTGGTTCTTTGGGTACTCTCTGGGAAATATCAGTTGGCAGTAGAAAATGGAATGACATACAAAGGCAAGCAGCAAAAAGTAGGGAGAGATACAGGGACAGACAGCATAGGAATAAATAGTATGTTTGTGAAGGAAGACAGTCAGTGTGGGGAAGAAGACAGAAAGAAAAAGAAAGAGAGAATATCACTCATATAACCATGCATGAGAGGTGTGAGCCTGAGTAATAAGGACCCGATAGAAATGAAAGAAGTATCATCTTCA
Source organism: Sarcophilus harrisii (assembly GCF_902635505.1). NCBI lineage: Eukaryota > Metazoa > Chordata > Mammalia > Dasyuromorphia > Dasyuridae > Sarcophilus > Sarcophilus harrisii. Next base: position 377,516,760 of record NC_045426.1, on the reverse strand, counting down.
TAGAATTTTGAGGAGTTAAACAGACCACTTGATTTTGTCTGGAATTTGCATATTATAGTACCAGAATCTTTGACAAGTAGAGCTTAATTTCCCCTGATTCAATAAATTACCAGGATGTGCATTGTAGTCACTATATGATAAATTTGTGGGACAATTTGTATGTGACTTCCAGCTTCATCCTTTGTAATTTTATTTCCTGCTAGAACTTAGTTACTCTCTAACTAGAATGGTGGTCAAGAAGACCAGAACAAGACACAATTTTAATGCAATCTATGACTTCATCTCCTTACCACCATTATACCTTCTATTGCCAACATACTAGTCTAAACAACATTACAGCAAGCACAAGCCAGAGAAGTCAGATGGTAGAGGGAGAGAATTCCAGTATGAAGGATGGACAGGAAAAATGCCGAGCCAAGAGACAGAGTGTTGTGTGCAAGGGGAAACAAGGAGTCCATTGTCATTGGATTTTAGAATCTATAGAGAGGAAGAGTTTTTAAGATGTTGAACTTAGTAGGAAGAAGCTATGTTTTAAAGTAATTTAAAAGTCTAGCAGAATATTTCCTGTCTTGTCGCGGAGGCAACCATTGTAGTTGGTTGAAGGGGAGCATAAAGTCAGACCTGTGATTTAGGAAGACTACTTTGATGGCTGAGTTGAACACAGAGTGGAGAAGGAAGAGACTTGAGACCAGAAAACTAAAGAGAAGGGTAACTGTCTAAATGTGGGAAGTGTGGTGATGGCTTTGTTGGAAGAAAGAAAGACTATATACAAGAAATAATGTGTACATAGACTTGATAGCTTTGGGGAAAGATAAGAGTGCAGAATTCAGAATACCACCTAAACTTGTCATGCCTTTGACATTAACATGAGTTTTAGGGGGCAAGAGCATTCGGAGTTGAGTTTAAGATATCTATAGGACTTCTATTCCAAAATGTTCAGTAGGCAATTGAAGGTATGAGATGAAATCAGATAAGAAATTTAAGGTTGTACACGTTGATCTGAGATTCCTTCTCACAAATGTAATAACTGACTTCATTGAAGCTGAAGGAAACACCCACTAAAATAGAATAGAGCAAAGGACCCCCGGGGCAAATCTTTGGAAGGCAAATATGGATAGCAAATAATGGTAACTTTTGTCTTAAGGCAAACATCTTTTGCCTAAAGCAACACTTCTGCATCCACACTTCTTGAGTAAATACTTTAATAATAAATGCATACTATAGTTTATCAAATTTTTGTATCTATTGGCACAATCATTATAAATATAACTTGGTCAAAATAGATAATTTTAAATATATTGTCAGTTTATTTCCTAGTATTTTATTTAATTTGTTGATATTTTATATTCATTAGTAATATTAGGGTATATTTCTCTCTCCTTGCTATGTACATCACTTGTTTCAGAATTAGGTGATGCTTATGAGAAGTGGTATTCATAAGGAATAAAACATTGACCTCAAAGAAAAGAATACTAGTTCAAGTTACTACTGAAACATATTCTTTCCTTATCTGGGTTTCCTATATTAGTGAAATTGCAGGTTTAGTCCCTATTATTTCTCTCATAAATGGAATATGTTCTGGTATTTTCTTCCTTAAATTTTTAGGAAAAAAAATTTATAGTATTGATATTAATTGCTCTTTAAGGATTTCAAAGAATTCACTTGTGAATCTATCAGCTCCACATCGTTCACAGTTTGTTTTCCCTCTCCCTTTTGGTAATTCCTTTATATTGTGTTTTATCATTGTTTTTTCTGGGAATGGTTTGTTTAAGAGAATGACTTCTTTTAATTGGAAAATTTTTGTGGATAATTATTCATTTCCTTAAAATCTAGTGTTTTTCTAGTATAATTATTATTGTACTTGATTTTACATTTCTCCTTTAATTTTTGATTGTTTTTAGTAATTATGTTCTTATTTGGATTTATTATCATGTTAGTATTATCTAGGTGGTTTTACTTGTGTGGTTTGTTCAGAAATATTTTCAGATATATAATTTTCAATTTGAGAATACTTTAGCTCCATTTAAAAATTTTTGGTATTTTGCCTTTTGGTAGATCACTCTGGAGCAGTTTGCAATCTATGTAGCTTTGAGTTTTTGAATACTTTTTTTAATATACAACAGATTCTGGTGAGGACATCAGATATATATCAGAGGTATCACTTAAATCCATATATTTTTGACCCCCAAACCAGCTATTAATTTGCTGTGCAATTCTAATTTCCATTGAGGTTGAAAAATAGATATATTTTTGTGTCATTTTATAATTATTTTAATGCACATATATAATTTATAACTATTTTCACACATTTATTAAATACCTCCTAAGTGTGAGGCATTATACTAAATGCTTAAGGAAAATCACTTTGAATTGATGCATGAGTAGAGGATGGATTGGGGTAGAAAGACACTTGATACAAGCAGATCCAGTTTTAGTTTATTGCAATAGGTCAAGCATAAAATGATAAGGGCCTGGATTAGAGTAGTAGCAGGGCACTATTGGAGAGATATTGCAAAGAGAAAAATCAACAGGTCCTGAAAACAATGGATGTTAGTTAAGATGGGGAAATGTATTGAGGGTGACATTTAGAGTGTAAACTTGAGGAACTGGGATAATGGTGTTATCTTTTATAGTTGTATATGTTGCCCATATAGTAATAGGAAAGGTAATGAACAGGTAGGAAGGATTGAGCGGAAAAGAATGATTTCAGTTTGGGACATGTTAAGTTTAAGTCTACTGGCTATCCAATTCAAGATGTCTTAAAGGCAGTTGGAGATAGGAAAAGAGAGGTTATCAGAGAAATTAGTGAAAAATATGTACTTTGTCAATCATAGTGTATAGCATAGAGGTAATAATTATATCCATGAGAGCTAATGAGATCATTGAGTGATGTTGTATAGAAAGAGAAAAGACCCAGGAAAGAGCCCTGTGAGACACCTATTGTTAGAGGGTATGAAATAGAACATTCTGTAAAAGAGACTCAGAAACAGCAGATATGTAGAAGAAGAACTGAGAGAGAGGATTGTATTTTAAAAACAGAAGAAAATATCAAGGAAGATGGAATGATCAACAGTATCAAAGACTGCAAAGAGGTTAAAGAGAAGAAGCATTGAGAAAAGGTCATTAATTTGGCAATTAGATCTTTGGTAACTTGGAAGAGAACAGTTTTAGTAGGAATATTTTCCTTTATGAATTTATAGACATATTTTTTTCAGAAATTTGGGTCTATTTAATATAAACAATATCTTTTAAATCACCTATATTATTTAATCAATAAGTGGTTCTCTCATTTTCCACTGAAAGAGAGCCTACTCATTCCCCTTAAGACATGTCATTGTTTCATATCTATTAAATAAGAATATTTTTCATTGCCTATGTGACTTTTAAAGATAATATAGTTTCCCTCTTTTTTCTTTCTTAACACTGTTAATTTTTATTTTGTCTTTGCCTGACAGTATACTTGCTATTTATTTTTTTTGGAAATTGCCTGATGCATAACACATTTTTTCAAAATTTCATTATTTAATCTTTTCTTTTATGTGTTTCTATTAAATAACAAAATATGTTTATCTTTTCTTATCCATCATTCTTTTTTTTTTTTTGTTTCAGGGGGCCATTAACTCTTTTATCATTTAAGAATAGAAATCCATTAATAGGCATGATATATAGGAAGGAATAGAATTTTTGTTTCACAAAACCCAACTTCTCATTGATACAAGGGAAAAATAAAGAAGGAACAAACAAGTGGATAGCTGATGAGCTGAGAAATAGAATTCAAAGTATACTAAATGGAAATGGAAATAAGAACCTGAAGAAATCAAATAAGCACCTCTTAAAAAGAATGAATTTTCCATCACATATGTATTTTGTATTGCTCTTCAGTATCATCTCTCTTCATTTAATGCCATAATTTAACCCCATAATTGCTCTCTTAGAGTAATTTGACTTTGTCTCTGTCCACAAGCTCTCCACCCTGCTTCTGTTTACCTTATCTATTCCAAATTACTTTAATATAATTAATTTCTCTTTACTTAATTTTTCTCATTTTTTATACTCCCCCTTTTTATCCTTAAAAGCACTCAATATTTATTCAAAATTCACTCATTTTCAACTTTTTAAATAACTTTTTTTCACTGCCATCCTTTTTCACATGTAAGAAAGACTAATTAATCTAGAGAATATACAGAGACTTAACTGGACTGAGGAAAGTCAGCAAACTTTCATCATTCTGTCAGATAATAAATATTTTGGTATTTTACACTTTGTGGATTTTACTACTATTATGTTTTCTTAATTTATGTGCAGAAACCTGCCTAGTACAATAAAAAAAAATAGTATTTGGATTCAAAGTTTATGGGTTTGAACACTGGTTCTATTGCCCATGAGACCTTGGACAAGTCACATCAGGTCTAGAATTTTACTTTTCTCTTCATTAATTTAAGGAAATTAAATTATACTGTCCCTAAAGCTATTTCCAGCTCTAAACCAATTTGCAAAATTTGTAATAAACTATATTCATTAGTACTTGAGAACATCCAAAGCATTTCAGAGGTGATTATGATGAGAGCAGTTACAATGACAATATTTAAATGTATTATAAAAATAGTGATAATACTGTGGCAACAGAAATAATGTCACCTTGATATATCAAAAGATATTCCTATTGTTCAACTTCCTCTTTCAAAAAGGTATAAAAGAAAACTAAAGTACATTCTCACATCATCAGGCTTAGAAAAGTCCTTAATTCTGCTACTTACAGACTGCAAACTAACTGCCCCTACTTGATATGATATCCTTTGACCTAACAATAATACCTCTAATAGGCAAGAATACCAAAGGAGATTTTAAAAAAAGGAAAAGAAGCAATATATATGAAAATATTTATAGCAACTCTTTTTTCAGGGCAAATAATTGGAATTTAAGGGAATATACTTATCAATTGGGGAATGACTGAATAAACTATCATATGTGATTATGAAGGAATATTATTGTTCTATAAGAAATAATGAGCAGGATGCTATCAAGAAAATCTGAAAAGTCATCTTTGAGTTCAAGCAAAAAGAAATATACTGTATAGAAAGTAATAGCAATGTTGTGGGATGATCAGCTGTGAATGACTGCTATTTTTAGCAATATAATGATCTAAGAATATTCTGAAGGACTTAGGATGAAAAATATTATTCACACCCTGAGAAAGAATTGATTGTATCTGAATATAGACAAGCATACTTTGTTTTTTATTTCTTTTTTTGGGGGGAGACTGTTTTCCTTTGCAACATGGATTTATGCACAACTTCATGTGTACTGTCTCAGTGTATGATAGTAGAAAGGTGGAGAATCTGAAACAAAATGTTAAAAAACAAATGTAACAAAACTTTTACATGCAACTAACAAAAATAAAAATATTAAAACATAAAGACAAAAAACAACAAGGGAGGGTTTAGCAAAAATTAATGGAGGATGGAAACATATCTTTATTGAAAAGAAATGGTACACTGAGGTTTTTTGTTTTTTTGTTTTTGATGGGAAGAGGGTCATTTCCTTTATTTATTCCAAAATACTTGCCACTTTTAGGATCTTTCATTTTGAAATCTTCCCCCACCCCCACGATCATAATTTCCTACTTTTCTCTATCTCACTGCTTCTAAAACTGTTCTTTATCCTCATTAAAATTTGGAGTCTTTTTATAACACCCTGTTTTTATAATTCATAACCCCAACCCAGACTTTAATTCTCTTCTTTCATGATCATGACTTTATAGTGAACCAGTTGAACTAGGCACACTTGAATCTCTTTATTCCTTGTCCTTTCTACATTTAAATCCTATAACTATCCCATTATGAATCCTGTGCTCTACCTGCATTATTCACTCCTTCTTTTTATATGCTGAATACCGTTGAGGAAGTCACATATTCATGCTGATTAGGACCTCTAGTGCAAATTAATGTTATTTAATGTCAACTGGGATCATATTCATTCACAAAAATTACTGTATTCATATATAATTAACTCCAAATCAACTGATCCTTCTTGAAAATATCAGTGTTATTCCAAAATCCTTTCTATCAATTGATGACTATCTTGAGAAAATCAAGGTCAACAATTCTCTGGCCACAACTGCATACCATACCTTTAGAGAAAAAGTGATTAGTTTTCTTATCTGCTTAGATACTTGATTATCTGCCTTCCTCTCTCCTCCCACTTTCATGCTCATTTTTCCTTAGCTACCAACAAGTTGTATTTAAACATTATTGTGATTTTTATTACCTAATTAGGTCCCATCCCAGAACACTTGTAACTTTGCAATTATGTGTATTTTCTTTATCAAGTATGTAAAGGAAAAGAGAGAGACAGAAGACAGAAAGTTTGTTCATGCTGTGGTAGGATAATTCCTAGATATTCAGTATATTTTATTAATATTTAATGAAATATTTTTCCTATCTCATTCCTATTATTTTTAATATTATACAAAAATTTGATAAACTTTTTTGATTTATGTTACATTCTTTTACTTTAAGGAAATCTCAAATATCAAAAATAAGATTTTAAAGTTAAAATGGATTTAAAAGCAATAAGGCAAAAGAACTCCCATGCTGTCAGAGCTGAGCACAATACGATAGTATAGATAAACCCCTCAAAGAAATGGAGATGAGAGATTTTTTGCTTATCATAGGTACATAACCTTATTGTTGTTGTTATTGTTGTGTGGTAATGGTGGGGGTGATTTAATATGTTTTATTAATTCTATTGGTAGCCTATATTCTATTGGTAGAACATCATATTTTTTACAAATAAAGATGAATTTGCTTCCTTTCTCCTATGATAATCATTTCATGTTATTTCTGTATCACTATAATCAACAATAGTGAAGATAGGAACTTCAATATTTATTAAAGATAATGACCTAGAATTTTCTTTCCTTACTTTTTCTCTTCTAGTTTGCTTTTATATCTTTGTGAAATATTCATTTTTTAAATTTTTTTTTGTTGTGTATCACTGAATATAACATTTTTAAAAGTTTCTTTGTTTCCTCTAAGTTCATCATTCCTATTTTTGTTTTTGATTTTGGTAATTTGATTTCCTATTGTTGTGCCACAATTTCCTTTTATTGTCCTGACTCAGTTTTCCTAAATTGTTCTGCCTCAGTTCCTAATTGTAATGCTCAATCCTGCAACACCATCCCTCCCTCCTAATCAAGATATCATCAGAATGTTCAGTGTCTCTCCCCATTCTTATCAGAATATCCTTTCTTCTCCTTTTCATTCTCTGTTTTCCTTTTCTATTCCTTCCAAAATTATTAAATATTTCTTTTGTTTTCTTTATATGTTAAGCAGTTTGTTTTTTTTAATTGTCTATAACATGAACTGCTAAGTGAAGTGAATGGAACTGAGAAAACATTATAGACAGCAACAACAATATTATGTAGTGATCAATTGTGATAGACTTGGCTGTTTTCAACAAGGAGGTGATTTAGGCCAATTCTAATAGACTTGTGATGGAGAGAGCCATCTGCATCTAGAGATCAGACTATGGGGACTGAATGTGGATCCCAACATAGTATTTTCACCTTTTTGTTGTTTTTTGATTGCATATTTTTCTCTTTCTCATTTTTTCCCTTTTTGATCTGCTATTTCTTTTGCAGCATTATAAATGTGGAAATATGTTTAGAAGAATTGCATATGTTTAAACTATATTGGATTATTTGCTGTGTAGGGGAGAGGAAAGGGAAGAAGGAGGGAATAAAATTTTGTAACAAGGTTTTTCAAGGTGAATGTTGAAAATGCATGTATTTTGAAAATTAAAAAAATATTATTATAACATTATTTTTTTTTATTTTTATTTAATAGCCTTTTATTTACAGGATATATACATGGGTAACTTTACAGCATTAACAATTGCCAAACCTCTTGTTCCAATTTTTCACCTCTTACCGCCCCCCCCCACCCCCTCCCCTAGATGGCAGGATGACCAGTAGATGTTAAATATATTAAAATATAACTTAGATACACAATAAGTATACATGACCAAAACATTATTTTGCTGTACAAAAAGAATCAGACTCTGAATTATTGTACAATTAGCTTGTGAAGGAAATCAGAAATGCATGTGTGCATAAATATAGGGATTGGGAATTTAATGTAATGGTTTTTAGTCATCTCCCAGAGTTATTTTTCTGGGCATAGCTAGTTCAGTTCATTACTGCTCCATTAGAAATGATTTGGTTGATCTCGTTGCTGAGGATGGCCTGATCCATCAGAACTGGTCATCATCTAGTATTGTATAACATTATTTTGAATAATAATTTTGGTTTTTGTTTCTTTGATATTAAAAGTTTCTAGGTTTGGCTTTGTTTTGTAATTATTATTTTACTTTTTATTTTATTTTAATTTTTTTTATTTGATTTTTTTTTTGTATAGTTATATCATCTGTATATTGAACCAGCCTCTGAATATCAAATCTCAAGTCAGCAAATAGACTGGAAGAATGAGTAAATAAAAAAGTAATTTCAGCATAAAAAATACTATTGTGATATGAAAACTCAATATACAAACCCAGAAGAAGACAACTTTAAAACATTTAAAACTAAAGCAAAAGTTAAAAATAATGAAGAATTTAAAATGTTTTCTCATCAATGAACTAAGTGCCCAGTAGTTGGATGGGAAGAAAGGAGAAATAAGAAAAGAAATGAGAATTATGGAAGAAAGAATTGGAAATTCAAGTCATAGCTTGGTAGAAGAGGTATAAAAACTTATCCAAATAAATTCCCTAAAATTAGAAGGTAACAAATACAAGTCAATGGCACCATGTGACACCAGGAAATGTTAAAACAAAATCAAAAGGCTAAACAGATAGAAGAAAATATGTTATCACAAAACAAAAACAACTGACTTGAAAAATAGATCAAAGGTGACAAAATAAAAATGTTAGATTACCTAAACCCTATGACAAAAAAGGGACCTAGATATTATATTTTAGAAAATATTTTTAACATAAATAAAGGGCTGAGTGAAAATAAAAATAATCTACAAGTCACTTCCTGAAACAAAAACAAAAGAGAAAAAAACACATCAAAATGAAAATGTCTAGGGATATTATAATTAAGATCTAAAATTTATAAATCAAAGGAAAAAAGTACTTTAAGAGGCTGGAAAGGAAGAATTCAGTCTGGATTTCACATAATCTAGTAACTCCATCCATAAAGGAGTTCATAATAGGAATATAGAAAACAATAAATGTTTATAGCCAAGAATAGTATAACCAGAAAAGTAGTATAATGCTACTTTGAGGAAAACCATGGATTCTTAATGAAATAGAATTTTCAAGCATTCAAGGCTCAAAGCTTTGTAAAAATTCTGAAGATCAAATAAAAAATAACAGAATCATAGAAAAACAAACTTGGTGTTAAAATATGGAGGAATGATTTTTTTTTTGTCCCTTCTGAACATTATTATAAGCAGGGCTCCAAAAGTGATTCTAACAAAAAAGTATTAGGAGTGATTTTGTTATGTCTTGATGAATTTATAAAGAGGGAAAGAACAAAGACAGGGTATGCATTGGGTAACTGGGGGGAAACATTGAGGAAATTCATTTTATATAATCAGAATATACAAGAAGATATCTGGAAGGAAGGAATGGTAGTAGGAACAGCTGACAAATGAGCCTCACTATTATCTGAACTGGGCAAAACAGAGAAAAAGATACACACAATGTTGAGTCCATAAATAAAAACTATATCATAAAGCTGCAGTTGTTAAAATCATTTGGAACTGGCTAAGATTTAGACTAGTTGATCAGTGGAATAGGTTAGGTTCACAGGACAAAATAGTCAAAACTATAGCAATCTAGGGTTTGACAAACCTAAAGACCCCAGCTTTTGGGATAAGAATTCACTATTGGACAAAAACTGCTGGGAAAGTTGGAAACTAGTATGGTAGAAACTAGGCATTGACCCACACTTAATATCATATACCAAAATGGATTCATGATTTAGGGATCAAGAATGATATTATAAATAAATTAGAAGAACATAGGATAGTTTACCTCTCAGACCTGTGGAGGAGGAAGGAATTTGTGACCAAATAAGAACTAGAGATTGTTGATAACAAAATAGATAATTTTGATAATTTGATAATTATATTAAGTTAAAAAAGTTTTTACACAAACAAAACTGATGCAGACAAGATTAGAAGGAAAGCAATGAACCGGGAAAACATTTTTACATTTAAAGGTTCTGATAAAGGCCCCATTTCCAAAATATATAGAGAATTGACTCAAATTTATAAAAAATCTTATTCCATTCTCTAATTGATAAATGGTCAAAGGATATGAACAGATAAATTTCAGATGAAGAAATTGAAACTATTTCTAGTCACATGAAAAGGTGTTCCAAATCATTATTGATCAGAGAAATGCAAATTAAGACAATTCTGAGCTACTACTACACACCTGTCAGATTGGCTAAGATAACAGGAAAAGATAATGACAAATTTTGGCAGGAGTGTGGGAAAGTTGGGACACTGATACATTGTTGGTGGAACTGTGAATGGATCCAGCCATTCTGGAGAGCAGTTTGGAACTATGCTCAAAAAGTTATCAAACTGTGAATACCCTTTGACCCAGCAGTGTTTCTACTGCACTTATATCCCAAAGAGATCTTAAAGAAGGGAAAGGGACCCACATGTGCAAAAAATGTTTGTGGCAGCCCTCTTTGTAGTGGCCAGAAACTGGAAACTGAATGGACGCCCATCAATTGGAGAATGGCTGAATAAATTGTGATATATGAATATTATGGAATATTATTGCTCAGTAAGAAATAATCAACAAGATAGTTTCAGAGAAGCCTGGAGAGATTTACATGAACTGATGCTGAGTGAAATGAGCAGGACCAAGAGATTATTATACACAGCAACAACAACACATTGAGCATTTCTGATAGACATGGCTTTCTTTAACAGTGAGATGATTCAGACCAGTTTCAATTGTTCAGTAATGAAGAGACCATCTACATCCAGAAAGAGGACTATGGGAACTGAGTGTGGACCACAACATAGCATTTTCACTTTCTGTTGTTGTTTGCTTGCATTTTTGTTTTCCTTCTCAGTTTTTTTTTCTTTTTAGATCCAATTTTTCTTGTACAGCAAGACAATTGTAAGTATATGTATGTGTGTATATATATATATATATATATATATATATATATATATATATATATATATATATATATGATTTTACATATATTTTAGCATGTTTTTAACATGCCACCTAGAAAAGTGGGTGCAGGGAAGGAGGAGAAAATTTGGAAGGGAAATTTTTGCAAAGGTCAGTGTTAAAAAATTACCCAAGTATATGTTTTGTAAATAAAAAAAGCTATAATAAAAAAAATAAAAAAAGAAACTAAATCCTAGTTTCTCATCTGTGTCAAAATACATGTACAATCTATGTACATATTATACATACATATATATGCACACACATAAATATATTCATGTATGCAAAATATGCACATAGGCATGTATAGCACATAGACATATTTTTATACAATAAATATATATATATATATTTTATGCATACATACATAATAAATTGAGTTCACATTTGGACAGAAAGAAGAGGGTATGATGAATTGACTTTGAGAAACTTTGTAATTTTTAATTATCCTAATTTTTTCCTTGGAAAAAAAATTTCATATTCTGAAAAAAAAGATAATTCATTAATGCTATAGATTCTAAAGAAATAGTTAAATGTTATTCTATATCAATGAAGAAATGCATGATGTATATAAGTAGGTTAGGACACATTTCAAATCAAAATTTGTTCAAGAGAGATTGATGTTATTTGAGAGACACATAGTCAGTTAAAATGGGAATTAATCTTGTGGCAAGCTCTAGATATAATCAGTGGGCAATATATAAGGCCCATTAAAGAATTACAGAAAGAGACCTGGCACAGTGGATTGTATCATTTTGGAATACATAGGTAATAGTTGCATAGGAAACTATTATCTCATTAAATAGTTGCATAAGCAAATATTATCTCACTAAAATGAGAAAGCTTAAATGAATTATGATTTCAATTGCCTGAAGTACTATTTACTTTGAAAATATATGAAAAGGCATTAAAAGTGTGTGTGTGCAAGTAATTATACATATATAAAGGTTTGTATTTTAAAAGGTATATATTTGTAACATCATCTCATCGACAGAATATCTACCAAAAGGATCATATTAACTTGTTATTCTTTGACCCCTGCAATACACTATAGTTTTGTGCAGTGAATGGCCACTGATTTGAAGGACATAAAGCTATTTCTGAATCATGGCAAAGCAGATTAAGTTGCCCCCACATCCTTATACGGGGGATATTACAACGTAACTTACGTGAGACATTTTAGGTTATAAGGAAGGATATAAGATAACCACTGGGAAACTTCTCTGTAATCGGCCTAACCAATTGATGGATGGGCGCCAAAGGCTTTAAGCATCACTTTCCATTTGCCAGGTGTATAAAAGGCACTGCACAGATAAAGCCTTTGAATGCCATTTGTCTGACTGTCTTATGTGCTTTTCCATCTCAATAGAAATATTAAGGTTCAAAAAATGACACTTTGTATACAGGCAAGAAAAAAATATCCTTTAAATGTGATTATTGTTTGATTTACTCCAGTGCCTAGTAAGTTCTAGGATGATGAGACCACAGTTTCTCCTTGACAAAAACAGAAAAAGGCACACAAGCAAGGATTTTCCTTTCTCTTTAAAGTTGTGAGACTTTTTAACCAAATCTGTTGTAATTATCCTTAAACATATTTTGAGAGTTGGTGTTGTCTGGAGAACTAGTGATTATTATTGCTGCCCCATCATTTGCTGGCTGTGTGATATTTGTTAAATCAATTAACCTCTTTATGTCTGAATTTGTCTATCTTATAGTAGGTTAAAATAATACTTACTGTCTATAGATGGATACAAAAGGACAAAATGAAGTGGATATTTGAGTCAGTTATTTAAATAATCAACCCCAATAATAAATATTGGTAGAAAGGGTATGGGGCAATCAGAGAAGGGGTCTTTTTTTATATTCCAGAAGGGAATATATCAATTAAACAACCAGGAAAATTGAAAAAAATATTCCCATCTTATTTATTTTATGTTCATTAGACTAAAGCAAAGCTTCTTTTAAATTTTGGGTTGTGACCCCATATGGGGGTCATGTAACTGACTGTGGAGGTGGCAAAATTATTCATTATTATCAGTGAATGATTGATTTGTATATCCATTTTTAAATATCTATATACCCTAGGTCATCTAAAAATTTCTTGGGTGAAAAGATCATTAATGGAGAAAGTTTGAAAAGCTCTGGCAGAAAAACTTATAAAATTAAAATCTAGTTCTTGGAAATTATTTTTTAAAATTAGGATTAGGATAAAGAGGGAAGAAAGTAGTAATAGAGATGGCTTAAAACTTAAGAATTAATGTTCTTTGAAACTTACTTAAACATTTCTTATATGAAATCTCTATGCTAGTCACTGAATAAGTTGGAAAGATAAACAGGATGTTTACTATATTAATAAAGGAGACACCGCATTTCTCTGTTACCTGCCTTCATAGAGATCAGTTTGTAATTTTGGGTATGATATATATGAATAATCATAATATGAAATAATGTGATTAGGGCATAAGAAGTTCAAGGAAGGCTTCATGTAGGTGGCATTTGGTCTGGATCTTGAATGATAAGTAGTATTTAAACAGGTATAGTGGATTTTGAAATATGAGTAAGATTTAAAAAGCTGTTTTGACAGGGGAAATATTCCACAATGTGAATTGCCCACAGTGTGAGAAAATGAATAAAGCTGTGCAGTCTTGAAATGTCTTTATAGAATGATGAGTATTCTCATTTGAATGGAAAATAGAACACCTGAAGGGAGTAGTGTGAGATGAACCCAGAAAGTTAAGTAATGAGTTGGTGCAGAGCTTTTGATGCAAGGTTAAGGAGATTGGACTTTAGTAGAAAATAGGGAGTTTATGAAAGCAACTGGACCAAATATGTGATCCATAACCTTTCCATTAACCTATCCTTTCTGTTCTCTGGAACTAAAGCTCCACAAAAATGATGTGTTGTAGAACCAGATTCAAGTAGATTTGAGAACATTTGGTAATTTTTTCAAATATAGTTCCAACTCAGCAGCAACAAGTCTTCATCTAGCCCTATGACATTCCACTGGTTGCAGAGATAATTGCTTGTTGATACTTCACCAAGTATAAGTCCTAAATATATTATCTAAGGGTTTGGTTTAATAAGAAGAGAATAGAAAACACGTTCATAAAAATCTGAGTTTGAGTCTCTTTTGACAAAATACAGCATCCATTCTTATTAAAAACACTAGAGCATAGGAATAAAGGGAGCTTTCCTTAAAATAATAAAGAATATCCATCTAAAACCAACAGCAAGCATTGCTTATAATGAAGAGAAACTGAATACATTCCCAATAAGATCAGGAGTGAAACAAGGATGCCCATTATCACTTCTATTATTCAATATTGCACTATAAATGTTGGCTTTAGCAATAAGAAAAGAAAAAGAAATTAAAGGAGTTAGAATAGGCAACGAGGAAATAAAACTATCACTCTTTGTGGATGATTTGATGATATAATTAGAGAATCCTAGAAAATCATCCAAAAACCTGCTGGAAACAATTCATAACATTAGCAAAGTTGCAGGATATAAAATAAACCCACACAAATCATCAGCACTTATATGTGTATGTATGTATGTATGTATGTATAGATAGATAGATTACTGACAAAGTCCATCAGCAAAAGATAGAAAGAGAAATTCCATTTCAAATAACTGTAGACAAAATAAAATACTTGGGGGGTCTACTTGCCAAGACAAACCCAAGAACCATATAAACATAATTACAAAACACTTCTCACAGAAGTAATCAGATCTAAACAATTGGAAAAATATCAATTGCTCATGAGTTGGTTAAGCTAATATAATAAAAATGGCAATTTTGCCTAAATTGATCTATTTGTTTAGTACCATACCAATCAATTTGCCAAAAAATTATTTTGTAGAGCTAGAAAGAATAATAACAAAATCCATATAAAAGAACAAAAAGTTGATCTTTGGAGAAAGAAGGAATTTACGATCAAAGAAGAACTAGAAAACACTATGAAAAAAAAATAGACAACTTGGATTACATTAAATTAAAAAAGGTTTATGCAAACAAAACCAATAAAAATAAGATTAAAAGAGAAGTACAAAGCTAGAAAAAATCTTTATAGTTAGTGTTTCTGCTAAGGTCTCATATATGAAATAAATAAATAACCACATCAAATTTATAAGAATACAAGTCATTTCCCAATTGAGAAATGGTCAAAGGATATGAATAGACAATTTTCAGATTCTGAAATTAAAGCCATCTGTAGTCATATAAAAATGCTCTAAATCAGTATTGATTAGAGAAATTCAAATTAAAACAACTCTGAGGTACCACCTTACACATCTTGGATTAGCCAAGATGGCAGGAAAAAATAATGATAAATGTTAGAGGAGATGTGGGAAACTGGGTGAAATGATCCAACCATTCTGAAAAGCAGTTTGGAATTATGCCCAAAGAGCTATAAAACTGTGCATCTCCTTTGACCCAGCAGTGCCATTACTGGGTCTGTATACTAGTGAAATAATAAAGGAGGGAAAAGGACCCATATGTGCAAAAATGTTTGTAGCAACTCTTTTTGTAGTAGTAAAGAAATGGAAAATAAGTAGATGCTCATCAATTGGGGAATGGCTGAGCAAGTTATGGTACATGAAGATAAGGGAATATTATTATTGTATAAGAAATGAGGGACAAGTTGATTTTAAAAAGGCCTGGAAAGATTTACATGAACTGATGTAGAGCCAAACAACCAGAACCAGGAACACATTCTACATAATAACAGCAAGAATGTGCAATGATCAACTATGAATGACTTGATTCTTCTCAGTAGTTTGATGATCCAAAGCAATTTCAATAGATTTTGGACAGAAGATGCCATCTGCATCCAGAAAAAGAACTATGGAGACTGAATGTAAATCAACACATGTGTATTCACTTATTTTTTGTGATTTTTTATCTTTCCCATGGTTTTTCCCATTTGCTCTAATTTTTCTCTCTCAACATGATTCCTAAAGCAATGAATATTAAAAATAAGTATTTTTTAGAAATAAAATAAGCAAAGAAAGAACTTAAACATAAAAACACTATGGTAATGATCACTCAAGACTTGGCAGTTACCACCAAAAAGGAAAGAAGATCTAAAGATGACATATTTCAAAAGACAGAGATAAGGATGTATAATGATGAATAACTTACCTTGAAAAACAGTATAATCCAGAGGGGGAAATGAACCTTTAATGAAAACTAAGACTTCTATGTATGAACAAACCAGAGTTGAGTAGGAACAATGCAAACAAAAAAGTCAAGAAGCATAACAACTAAGAACTGCACAAAGATAGAATATATATATTTACATTCTAATTGTTGTTTGTCCTTCATTCTTGAAGAGGACCATGACATAAGGGAGGTAATGCCATGACATCCAGGTGAATTGGATTTAAGTGATGTGCAAGATCACCTGCTTCACTTTTCCTTCCAGAGCCATTTGGGTCTAGTGGCAAGATATAGATCAAGACCACTGGAGACAGCCCTGGATGCAATGGGAAACCTTGGTCTTTTTAAACTGGTCTCAGTTTGACTGAGGCTACAAAGATTCAATGATTAAGGTCAGGTAGCAATTAAGGCAAAGAAATCTCCTTTTTCACCTAAATAAATAAATGAAGCTAGGAGGGGAAGATCCCCAGGATTTCTGGACAAAGCAGAAATGATTGTTATTTACATTCAATCAATATCCAAACAGTGACCAAATGGGGCTTGGCCTAGGACCTATTGGTGTCCAATTAGATTCAGATTGGCTTTGGTTTAAGACCTGGTTTTTAAGAAAGAAATCTAGCCAGTAAACCCCAAGATATCTAGAAAGGGTTCAGAAGTATAAAAGAAAAGAAATGTTTTTAATGTTGTGCCACAGTTTCCTTTTATTGTCCTGACTCAGTTTCCCTAAATTGCCCTGCCTCTGTTTCCCTAAATTGTTCTGGATCAATTCCTTGAATTGTTCTTCCTCAATCTCCCTGGTTTCAACCCTCCTTTCCTATTCATTAGGGCGGAGATAATGAGGGCAGTAGAGATATGGCCACTCTGGCATTCCAAAAGATAAAACTCCAGCTGTCCTATCTCAGATACCTAATTGGCATCTTCTATCTCTAAGTTTCAGACTTTCTGTCTTTAGCTAACTACCCCCTTCAATCCCAGTTTATCAGAATTTATGGTCCTCAACCCCGACCCTGTCAGAACCGGATTGATGATTCCTTCTTGGAAATTCCTGCTCTCAGTGTTCAGACTCCATCCCTTGCCTTTGTCTCCCCTGATTGCTAGAAAGTCATATATAACTCATTGGAATCTCACATTTGATGCTGATGCTAATGCTGAATACTTTGAGACATCAGTTCTGGGACTAATATGGATCCTTTGGTCCCAGAAAATCTCTCCCTCTCAGAAATCAAAATAAAATATTAAAAATTTTCTAAACTCTATCTTGCCTCAGTTTTTCCAACATTAAGAGCATCTGTAGGTAAGGGCATAATACCTGTGTGACAGAGGGAAGAAAGGAGGAAAGAAGAAAAGGAGGGAAGGAAGGAAGGAAGGAAGTAAGGAAGGAAGGACGAAAGGAAGGAAGGAAGGAAGGAAGGAAGGAAGAAGGGAAGGAGGGAGGGAGAGAGAGAGGAAAGAAGGGAGGAATGAAAGAAAGGAGGGAGAGAGGGAAGGAGGAAAAGAGGAAGGAAAGAAGGAAGGGAAAGAGAAAGGAAGGAAGGAAAAGAGGAAGGAAGGAAAGAAAGAAGGAAGGAAGGAGGCAAGGAAGGAAGGAAGGAGGCAAGAAAGAAAGGAAGGAAGGAAAGAAGGAAGGAAGGAAGGAAGGAAGGAAGGAAGGAGGGAGGGAAGGAAGGAGGGAAGGAAGGAAGGAAGGAAGGAGGAAGGGAAGGAAGGAGGGAAGGAAGGAAGGAAGGAGGGAGGGAAGGAAGGAAGGAAGGAAGGAAGGAAGGAGGGAAGGAAGGAGGGAGGGAAGGAAGGAGGGAAAGAAGGAAGGAAGGAGGGAGGGAAGGAAGGAAGGAAGGAAGGAAGGAAGGAAGGAAGGAAGGAAGGAAGGAAGGAAAGAAGGAAAGAAGAGATCTTCCAGCTGACCAGTTCCAGATCAGCTTTACTTACAAAGTTTACCATTTGTCCTTCCTTCTTGAAGAGGACCATAACATCAGGGAGGTGATGCCATGCCATGCAAATAAATTGGATTTAACTGAGGAAGAACTGTGCAAGATCACCTGCCTTATTTTCCCCTTCAGAGTCATCTGGGTCCAGTGGCAAAATAATAAAAAAAGAAAGAAATTTTCCCTCAATATCCTAAGGTCATTAAGGGTTATTTAAGGAACAAAATAAAACAGAGGGCCTGGGGATTGTTTTATTTCTGTTTATTCACAGGGAAAGCAGGAAGGATCTTAGAGAGTTAGAGGAAAAAATAAGGTAGAAGGTAGATTCACTGAAGATTAAATATAAGAAAAAAATGGGGAAGTACAGAAGATTCTTTTACATCTTGGATCAAATTTTTAATTTCATAAATGAAGGATGGAGAAGTCATTGCTGAATAGAAATTTTTCTGGGGAAAAAAAAAGTGAATTTTAGTCCACTACAAACTCCCTAAGAAATGTGTTCTTGCATCATATTAAAAGAAACATTTCAACCTGGAAAAAGGAGGTAATAGTCCTGTATTCTTCTCTATCCAGACTATCTATCTATCTATCTATCTATCTTTCTATCTACCTACTTATCTATCTATTTATCTCTATATCCATATCTATCTATCTATGTCTATATAGAACTCAGTTCATTTCTAAGGGTCACAGACAAATAAGGCACTGATAAGCTAGAGAGTCTTCTAAGGAGAACAATCAGGTTCTTTTATGCCATGTTATATGAGTACAGTTGATGTAGGGCAGGGTGGTGAGCCCTCCTATTTACTCTCTTCACGCTAGTACTGACTCATTGCCTAGATGATTGCTTTCTTGGTAAAACAACAACAAAAGTGCCCCTACTCTTTTCTAGGAAATTATATCAAAAGATTTATTTTATTGTCTCTCTTTTTCTATCTCTGTCTTATTTTTGATTTGTGTGTATTATACACACAGTTACACATTTATGTATAAAATATATATGTACATATTAAAATGTATATATACATTCATATTGACCCACAAAGTGAAGCTTCCAGAATAGTGATGTCTAGCTATGCTTCTGTTCTGACTCCATGTGGCTTCTTGCAACTTAAGTTTTTCCAGTTACAAACATCTTCCATATAACTTATTAGGAGCTAGCTTCTCTCCTAGATTCTTTGCCAGATTTTAATAATCATCTTTCCAATTACTCATTTGTATCACATAATGGAATCACTTGGGGTGGTCTCATTTTTGCAGTTTTTGAAATAACTTATAAATCTCCTTTTCTATGGTCAGGTTTTTGAAATGCCTATTTCTTATATTATCCTTCCAATTAAACATTTATTGGCCCCAGTAAACCACTGGACTGTTATTAAATACAGTTTTCCATATCCCCAATTCTTAACATCTCTTTAATGACAACAGGTCTAAATTCATTATAGGGTGCACATGTTATATTAGTATGTGCAAATCCATATGAGCTAATGTGAAATAATAATATAAGTTTACATAAAATAATGTGTAAAGCATAGCATATATGCAAAGTGTAAAATTATTCATACTTTTTAGATATATACAGATATATGTACATATACACACAAAATTTTATACTGCCAAGGACGTGTAATTATATATACTAAATTATATATAGTTGATACATATATACACACTATATATATGTGTGTGTGTACACAATTATATTCAAGGCACATGTTACATATGTAAACACTAGTCTGATTATTTAGCTATGTACTATTTTCCATTGTAGCACCCTAGATTAAGATGGGCATTAGTCAAATACATCTAGGTGTCTTTTGTTACCCACTAAAATAGATGTCTCTTTATAGGAATTAGTTGATAATATGAGATCATCACAATTCTCATCATACCTGTAGTTCTGAACTCATAAACCTGAATTTGTGGAAGGTCCAGGCTGACTATCAGTATTATCGCCTTCTCTGGTGATTTTCTGCACCCTTAGCATCTCTACCATTGAAGCTTAAGGTAGGAAAGTTTCTGTCTCAATTTGCAGTCCTCCCCCCAATTAGAATTTTGTTTTTGGTTTCACTAAGTCTTCTTCATTTGAAATGTCTATTTCTGCATCATTGACTAATTCAAACAATCTTTTAGAAATTCATAAGCCTTGTATTTTGCAAAAAGATTACTGAGGACCTATCTGATAAACAGTCTCTTCTCATCAGAGGGAATGCAACTTATTCTCCTATAAAGAATAAAAATCATTGTCAGTGAATTGTCATTATAGAGCCCCTACCAGTATCTGGGTCTATTTATTATTAGTAGTAATATATTATTAACCTGGGTCTATTAATTGACTAGTCTCTCCTAACCAGGTGTCTATACGCACCAAGATTTTGGCAAAATATTGTCTTCTTATTTAAGACCTTGACAATGAACCTGACCATGGTAACATCATTTGTTTCTGTCAGAATTCTTGAGATCTGTAGCTGCTGTTAGATAGCAAACCTTTATCAGCTTCTCTGTCAGATGGGAGGGTTTGAGAGTCTTCAGGTTGTTACACAATCCTGGAAGTAGACATGGTTCTGGTACAATATCAACAATTATGGTATATTCATATGGCATCTTTCCTAATAGAATGTTATGCATATAAAGCCATGGCTCCACTGAGAATTTTACTGTGGCCTCAGTGTCCTAAACATATCTAGCAGAATATAGTTGAAAAACTCTGCCTATGGATGCCTTTGAGGATGTTAAAGTATAGTTCTATACTTCTGGATGCTTGAAAGAGTTTGTCTCTTTGAATAGTATATTTTCAATGCATCTACTTTGGCTTGAATAGATTTGGCAAAAAGCCCATACAGTGGGAAATATTTTTGCTTCTATACTTTAACAACCATGGAAGCTTTCTGATCGCTGTTTTGATATGACTGTTAAGAAACAAATGAAATGGTCAGTAAGCACTTATCTATACTACGTCTTTCCAGTGGTAGAATGTTAAGCAGATACATTCTAAGTGTTCTATTTTCCAAATATGTATATGATGTGATCCAGTATTGCCTTTCTTTACACATGACAAGAAACTTATTTCTTAATGATACATAAAGCTGTCCTGGGCTAGGAAAATCTGATCTTTACTGTTTATAGGGTCTTTTTTTGGCATGTATATCTATGTAATTCATTATATAAGGCATTTATGATCATAGTATGGGATCAGT
Organism: Sarcophilus harrisii; assembly: GCF_902635505.1. Classification (NCBI taxonomy): domain Eukaryota; kingdom Metazoa; phylum Chordata; class Mammalia; order Dasyuromorphia; family Dasyuridae; genus Sarcophilus; species Sarcophilus harrisii. Next base: position 377,495,272 of record NC_045426.1, on the reverse strand, counting down.
GACTATTCCCATGTGCATTGAATTGCAAAATTCTCATTGTCTCAATCATAGGATAACTCCAAGAATTGGAACCGGAGTCTTTTATAATCCTTGACTTACTTTTTTGCTTGTGTTATGTCTTGAAGTTCCTCTTGTCTCTTTCTCTTTTTTTGTCTCTGTCTCATTTTTGATTTGTGTGTATTATATACACAAATTATACATTTGTGTATAAAATATATGTGCATATATGTGCACATATTAAAATGTATATATACATTCATATTGACCCTTGATAACTTTGCATTTGAGGGAGAAAAAAATGGATTCACTGAGATAAAATTCACATGCAATACTGACATACTATCTTATGGAAGTCCCCAACCTTCAACTGTACTGAAATTTGCTAGTAATTCACCTCTTCAGGTATTCTTTCCTACTTACTTAGAACTTCAGTATCATTGCTTTTGTGACTCAGCATCAGCATTGATATTGATATTGATATTTGTAGACTACAAATCTGTGAATGGTGGTTTGTCCATACTTATAACTTCCCTCCAAGCCTATAAACTTTCTAATGACAACCCACTTCCAAGTGAAGAATGCTAGTGCTTATATAATAATGAATCTCACTTTGCTTAGCTATCCCTGTGCCAGAAAAGGCAAGTGAACATTGTTTACTTGTTATGGAATTGCTTCTCAAACCCTTAGATTGACATTATATGCAAGACAAAAGTCCCATTTGGATATGCATAAGTCATTTCTGGTACATGTCATGAAACTGTTGACCACTTTTTTGAAACATTGCTCACAATCAGGCAGAATGTCTGTTACTGCGGAGATTGATATTTCAATAGTTCTGAAATTCAGTGGAGGCATAACTGGTAAGAGGTCCACACTATACCCAAAACCAACATGGTAGAGAGACATTTGGGAGTGAAGATGGGGGGATACCAAGACAGAACAGGAATGGATCACAATTTCTGTGCATATCATTGGCGGGCTAGATTTCATAACTGATCACTGTACTTCCAGTCCAGATCAGATAGCCCAATCAATAATTAATTAATAATAATTAATCAGCACTCATAACTTTTTGGGATAAGTGACCACTAAACATGAATGCAGCTCTGCAAAGCTGTTATTTGTAAACTGAAAACTGCAGGCCATTTTTCTTTAATGGATCCAACATTTTTATGAATATCTCCTAATTTTCTTGTCCAAGATTGTCCAAGACATTGATATCATTAAGCAATATTATCACTTCTAGGTAGTTCATATCTACAACTTCTTTGTCAACCAATTGTTGGAAAAGGACAAATGTCACCAAAATGCCTTAGGGCATATGTTCAAACTGGTAAATTAAAATGGGGAGGAAAGTCATTTTAACCCAGTCTTTCTCTGCCATAAAAATTTAATAGTAATTGAAGTCTAAGTTGAATACTAAAAACTGTAGCTGATTAAATGACAGTATAGGGAAAATTGAACCATTGGCATGGTATATTGATTCACTTTGTAGTCAAAGTTCAGCAGTATATGCACATAAGCATCTTTCTTTTTTTTTTTTTCAGTACTATGATCAAGGATTCCCATTATCACTACTATTATTCAGCATAGAATTAGAAATGTTATCTATAGCAATTAGAGAGGAATAATAGAAATTGAAGGAATTAGAGTAGACAAGACATAAACAAACCAACACTCTTAGTAAATAGAGATTATACATTCAGAGAATTCTAGAGAGTCAATCCAAAAAAATTACTGGAAATAATTAACTTTAACAAAGTTATAGGATATAAGAAAAACCCACATAAATCTTCAGTATTTCTTTATGTGACCAGCAAAATCCAGCAATAAGAGATAGAAAGATAAAATTCATTTAAAATAATTATAAACAATATAAAACACTTTGGAAGACAGACTAAACAACAATATGTATTACAATTATAATATGAATAACAATTAAAAAACACTTTTTGCCCAAATAAGATCACATCAAAAAAATTGATTGATCATGGGCTCCTGGGTAGGCAAAGTCAATATGTTAAAAATGACAATTCTGCCTAAACTCATTACTTTTTCAGTGCCATACCAATAAAATTACCAAAAAAAAAGCTATATAATAGAGTTAGAAAAAAATAAAAACAAAATTAATTTGGAAGAATAAAAGGTTAACCATATAAAGAGAATTGATGAAAAAAATACAAAGAAAAGAAATACCAAATCTCAGAATATATTATAAAGCAGTAATTATCAAAACTATCTGGTACTGACTAAGAAACAGAGTGGTAGATTAGTGGAATAGATTAGGTACATAAGATACAACCATAGTAATCTAATATTTGATAATCCCAAAGACCCATCTTTTGGGATAGGAAGTCACTAATTGATAAAAAGTGTTGAGAAAACAGTAGGACCCAAACTAAAGATAAGGACCAACATTTTACAGTATAACAAGATAAGGTCAAAATGGATGCATGATTTAGATATAAAGGGGTGACACAATAGAGCAAGCAATAGTCCATTTGTCAGAGCCATGGGAAGAAGAGCTCATGATCAATCAAGAGGTAGAGAGCATTAAAAAATATAAAATAGTGATCTGACAAAGTAAAAAGGGGTAACTGGAGGCAGAAATGAAGGAAAAGTACATTCCAGGGATTTATTATAGGAAGGCACAGTGATAAGTATTATGTGTGAGGAACGGTCAGAATGCCAATTTAATGAGATCTGGAATACATAAAGAGGCTTAAGACTTAGAAGTTCTGAGAAATATGTTTGGAGCCAAATTTTAAGACTTCCAGTTGCCAGAGGAGTTTACATTAGATTCTAGAGGAAAGAGGAAAGTATTAGTATTTATAGAGATGGGAAGCCAAAGTGAGGTCTTAGGCCTCAGAGAATTATAGCTTTGAAAGATAAACTTCAGCTTAAAATCACAGGCAAGGAATTTTTCAGAACCCATATGGCAGCCTTACCTCTGGTGCCCTTTTATTATGACTTACTCCTTCCCATTAAGATACTTTGTTTGTTTCTTTTCAATTTTTTCCATTGTTCATGGGGATCTTTTGAGGAAAATTATTTTCTAAATATTCAAGTTACTAAAAATAATTTCATTATGTGGGCTTTCCTATTAGTTATGTCTTGTTTCATTAATTTGAGCTTAATGACTTGGACTCGAATTCTACCTTTTATGTTATATGATTTCATTTAATTTTTAATTTATGGAATAAAAAGAGTACTTCCATAGTATGGTATAATAATAATAATAATAAAAGATGATTACACATGAAACTGCAAATCTATTATGTATAATCTACTACTCTAAATATATAATCAAATTTTCATATAAATTTCATTTTTTCCTTTTTTTCTCCTTTATTCTTCTACCCTAGAGATGATTATAAACATATATGTGTACACATACACACATATATATACATATACAAATAAGTACATATATATATATATATATATATATATATATATATATATATACATGTATACACACATATGCATACTTCTAGTTGAGCAGTCACTTTACCTCTTTGGACCTCAGTGTATTTGTAAAATGGAAAGTTTGGACTCAAAGTCCTTTGAAATTATTTGCATCTCTAGATATTTGATTTAATGATGCTTTTCAAAAAAAAAAAACTGGAATATATTGATTAAGGGGCTGAGGCATATTTCTCCCACCACAATTTCAAGCACAGTGTTGGGACACTATGGGTGAAGAAAAGCTGTTTTCATTTTTCTATGCTACTTTGTTTTTTTGGTCTGGACCATTTGATGCAACAGTATGGTGTCTTCCATATCTTTGGGGGAAAGCCCACAATTCATAATTTTATGGTACTTCAGTTAAAGCCTCATTCAATTTTATATACCATAGCCGGAAGAGGTTGGTTAACTCTCTAAGAAAAATTCCTATCAGTTAAGTATGGAATTTTTACAAGCAATTTCCAGCTAGTATATGTAAAAGAAGTAAAAGTCAAGAATAATTTGATGCACCCCAATTGAGTACTAATTACAACTTAACAATATTTCATGCAAGGAGAGTTAAGGGTAGAGAAGATAGTTCTCATATATGAATTTGTAGCATTGTATAGCTTGTCCATCTCACTGGTAATAAAGAGAACATTATAAAAGTCTTGGTTAGTGACTAGGGGTAGGCTAAAACCTAAAGAAAGGAAAGGGAATATATTTATATTATTTATGATGAAATGGAGACTAATTGTAATGATATGAGGACAGTATAAGCCCCCTTCTGTTTTCCTTCACATTTGCTGCATGTATAAAATAATATCTTGTACCAAATAATAAGTTCCTGACAGCAATTCATGGCATGTTAGAAAAAGCACTAAATTTAGAGTTAAAAGACATGTATTAAAATTTTGGCTCTCTTACTTACCTATGTGGTATTAGACAAATCAACACATTTCTGGGCTTAAATTTTTTCATCCGTAAATGAAGAGCCTTTAAGATTCTTGTAACTATAATTTTTTTTTTCATCTACCAGAATCTATTTCATCTCTAAAAAGGTCTGTAATAATGGTTTATAAATTGGTATATTATTTTCTGAAATAAATTTTTACTAAATAAGGTACCACTTGTATATACAAGACCAATCTAAAAAGTCCAAGAAAAACAATGAGGTTCATATTTTTAATTCCTATTTTTTTCAAGAATTATCAGAATTATAATTGTTGGTATCCTTAAGAAGTCAAGAAGCTTGGAATTCTCTATCTCTGTGGCCTTCCCCCCTCCCACCAAAGACAGGTTAGACTACATACAGAAAGCCTTTGACTTCATCATTTTAGCTTAGAGATTTCCCTTTAAAATTCTTGGTTCCCTTAACAGTATATTATAAAGCTGTCATCCATGCATTCATTATAAACTTTTTTGAACTTTTTTTTAATTAGTATGTTCAATGATCCTATTTCTTCTTTGTAGCTCCATAAAATAGGATTGCCTTGTTATTTTCCTTACCTCTTACAAGATTCAATTTTGCCATCCCCAGTTCTTTCACCATTTGGGAGAAAAAGGATTTGCTTATGCCTCTTTCAAGGTTTTAGAGATTCTGATCCTAGCTTCTCTCTGCCTTTGTCTTTGCAACCTTAAAGCTTCATATTTTTAGACAATCCTCTTATACCTTAACTGTCTTCTCCATTTTTAATAATCAAACAAAAGCAAAGATTTGCATTAAAACAATAAATGAAAAGTTGATTTGTCTTGAGTAAGAAGGGTGAATCAGTTTATTGTTTAACACCCTAAAATCTGACAGGGAATCATTGAAAGTTCTATGTTGGCCAGGTCTAGCCTGATGGCAGTGTTTTTGAGCTTCAGTACCCCCAGGGTACCTGTCATGAGAAGTGGGAATCCTACAGGCTCCACTGGAATTCAGCCACTTTCCCAGCCTCTCCTCTCTGCCCTGCTGTGAGACCCACTCAGAGCCATCAGCCAGTGACGCAGGTATTCCACTCTGGAGGAAAAGTGATATAGGAAGGTTAGAGAGGGCACAGCAGGCCAAAGAGAGAGTTCCATATGGACAAGGAGGGAGCAGGAGTATATTAGATAAATGTAGGGCAAGGTCCCAGTAGGGATGAAGAGTTATGGGGCAATTAACCTATTACTATTAGAAGCACCACAATGATATTAATAGAAATACAGAATTACAGAATTTAGAACTGCAAGGGATGTCAGTGAGCAGCTCATCCAATGTATACCTGAAACGAGTATTATATACCATCTGTGAAATCCTAGGCAAGAGATGATCTAGCATTTTATTAAATATCTCCAATGAAGAGAATTAACTTTCTCCAGAGACAGCCACTCAACTTATGAACATTTCTAAATGTAAGAAAAGTTTTTTGTCTCAAACCTAAATTTTCCATATGTATAACTAACACTTCATTTATTTAAAATTGTCAGAAAAGAGGTATTCTTTGGAATTTTTTCAACTAACAGAAACCTGTATCTTTTATGACTTGAACTATTTGTTGTCATAGTAAATATTATTATCATCATTTGTTGTTAATGATTGAAATAACAATAACTCACATTTACAGACTGCTTCAATATTTAATAATAAGAACTTTATAAGGTAAGGAATAAAAGTGGCATTTTTTTATTATTCAAATTTTGCAGATGAGGAAATTGAGAATCATAGAAGCAAAGTGACTTGTCCAAGGTCACCTAATTGGTATCTCAACTAAAATATGAATCCATGTGATTCCAACATATTATCATTTCAAATAAAGTTCATAACTTCCCCTGACAGTCTTAATCCTAATGCAACAATCATTTGTTAAGGGTCTGCTTCACATGAGACATTCACCTTTGTACTTTGGACACAAGGATGGAAAACAGTATCTGCCTTCATGATGCTTATACTCTACTGAGGGAATATAATTTAGGACAAGGATAAATTGTATTATTTGAGGAAGAAAATAGAATATTCATAAGTAAGGAGGTATGGATATAGAGAGAAAGACAGAGATAGAAAGATAAAAAGATGTAGCTAGAGAAAGAGAAAGACAGAAACACAGAAGTTAAGACAGACAGCTAACTAGATATAGAAAGATAAAGAGACAGAAAGATATAAAGAGGCAGATATAAAAAGATAGAAAGATACAGACGGAAAGAGATAAAAGGAGACAGACAAATATAGATAGATAGAAAAATGAATACAGTAAGAGAAAGACTGAGAGACTTAGCAATAAAGATGAAGACAGAATAAAAGAGAAAGACTAACTGACATAGGGAGATGAGGATGAAGACAGAGAAAGAAATAGAGTGGGAGAGAGAGACAGACAGACAGACAGAGACAGATGACAGTTAATAAGTACTTACTATGTGTCAGGCATAGAGCAAAGTGTTGGGGATGTAACAATAAGAAAAGAAGCAAAGAGGGGATGGTGGTTAGGAAGATCATAAATCCCTTCTTTTTAAATTGAGTATAGACCAAGGCAGGAGACTTCAAGCAAATTGTTCAGATTTTCTGGGAATGAGTTTTCTGTTTTGCAAAATGATGATTTGGATAGATTGGATAGCTAATTGAAAAATATATTTTTCTCTTTTTTACTTTTATTTTTGAAAATGACTAATACCTAATAAATTTATTTTACATGACTGCATTTTTTATTGTTGTTTTGTTTTTTGGGAGGAGAAGAGTGTAGGCAGGTGGAGTTATTTGAAGAGGAAGCAGAAAAATTATGAACTGGAAATAAAATTAAAATTATGAAATAATGCAAAAATATGTATAATTTAAATAAAAATATAAAATTAAATTAAAATTTTAAAAATATGGATTTGGATTTGTAAACCTCTAAGTTGTTTCTCTAAATACAAATTTGCATAAATCTGTAATTTAAATTTTTTCTGATGACCATTGGTCATAATTACAAACATTAATTATTATTCTATAATGTAGACTGGTTCACTAAAATTTAAATATAAAGGCTTTATCATAATAAAAATAATACTTACTGTTTGTATAAAACTTTTAAGTTTTGCAAAGCATTTTCCAAGTATTATCTCATTTGATTCTCACAACCCCTGAGAGATAGGTGCTATTTTTTAGCATTTTAACAGATGAGAAAACTGAGGCAATATGATTTGCCCAGGATTACTTAAGTAGTCAGTGCATGGGGCTGGAATGAACTCAGGTTTTTCTGTTTCTAGGTCACACAATCAACCCATTATGTCACTTAGCTGACAGTGAAGCAAAAGGACCGGCAAGACTTTCATCATGGGCTCCATGACCTACTTTGTGCCTGGTTATGTTCCAGGAAAAATTTGTAGAAGCTTGCTTAAGTGTTAATATATACATGCATGCACATACATATACATATATGTATGCTTGCATATGTGCTTGATTCCTCCGGTGTAGAAAACATTTGGGAATAAGAGAAAAAAACATCAACTACAAAAGCAAATCAACAACTGTTCTGTAATAGAAATCCTCAGTGATTGGACTAGGAAACTGAGAGGACAAATGGCATTGTTGAACTGTTTATGTAGTCTTTTGAACAAAATAAAGTTGATTTGGACTCTCATTTTAGGTCTTGGGAAGCCATGTGACATGGTGGAACAGTCTGGTAATTTGGAATTTGGAACCTGGTTTCATTTCCTTCTCAGATCCTGTGCAGCTCTTTAACCTCTCTGGGCCTTGATTTTTCCCTTTTGCCTGACTGCAGCCCTTAGTTTCCATCTTCTTTTTATGTTCAGCTCTCTCAAGTCTCTTTGGGCCGTGTACTACATCAACCTCTAGATTTCTAGGTGTTGTCCACTCTATTTGACAAGTTTTCCAGATGTCTCTATGCAGAGTAATTATATTTCCTTGCGCATAGCTTTGGGTATGGAAGCCCTAGGCAAGGTGATGGCTAGCACAGGTTGAAGGTAATGGTTTTCTCCTCCACATCAGTGCATGGGGGTGTATCCTCTACAGGACCTCCCTCTTTAAGGCATCCTCTGTAACCCCGTCACTCTTTTCTATTAGCTCCTCTTACCACCACCTCCTCTTCCCCTCCACTGTTCTATCCACGGTATATTCTTTCCCCTATTTTTCTTTCTTCACATCTCCTGATGTAGGGACCACATTCACAGATGGGCTGTCCTCCATCCACTCCACTTCTCTCACCTGAACTATTTTTACCTTAAATTAAAAAGTTCATAATTATGATTCAACTTCAAGATGTGCATCATGCTATGTTTTCTGTCAGGAACCTCCCCCTTTCACAAAGAAAACCTTCAAATCATTAAGGAACTTATACAACCAGGTTTTGCTGACCATAAATGTAAACCTTGGGACAATATTCTTGATACAAGGAAGACCCTTCCTTATACACACTCCAGAAAGAGTTCTACTAAGCTTCAAGCCAATGGCCCCAAGCTGAAAGGTCCTTCTTTCACTGTTCTACACATCTCAATGGCTTCCTAGCCTGGAATCCTTTTCTCTTGTCTTTGACCTGCCTTTTTTATTGCTATTATTTTTCCCAAAATAAACTAACCAGACTCTAATGGTTAGATTTTTGCACCCAACATTTCAGCAAAACCCACCTGCTCCCTAATCTTTGTTTTCATTTTGCCACCTTCTTTCTTTCACTCATCTTTATTTACTTCATACTTAGAATTTTTGCCTTTCCTATCCCAATCCACTGAAATTTCTCCTTCCCTTCAAGGCCCAACTCAGGGGCTCTTATCTTAAGCCGCTCATAAGTCATTCCACTACCTGAAAGTAATCTATCCATCCTCAAACTCCCCTTAGTTTTTTGCATACAGATCTGCTTTGCATTCATCTCACTATCACTTTTATCATCATGATTCATGTGTGCCTTTCCCCTTTCTTAGTGTAACCCAACATTAGATTTTAAACTCAACAGTTCATAGATTTAGAACTGGAAAAGACCTTAGAGGCCCTTAAAAGTAGAGTATGAGGGATTTTTGCAACAATTTTTGAATTTGCAGAGCTTGCTAAGTACAACATTTTGCACATGGTTGGCACTTAACAGATGATTGTTGAATTGAACCAAAACCCATGAGAAGTGTTTTTCAAGGCCCAGGAAGCCAAGGAGCCTCTGTCAAAATAAAAGGGTCAGTGCCTTGACAGAAGCATATGCCTGTTATCACAAGCCAAAGGGAGATTAGGGTTCTGCTGGCATTATAGAGTTGTGGTGAGTATAAAGAGTGAAAAGGGACCTAAACATTTACCATTTGTCTGTATTAGTCTAAGGAAACTTTATGGAAGAGATGAGACTCAATACAATCCACTTAACAGTTAAAAAATATATATTTGCCAATGATTTAACTTATGACTTGAGGGCTCATATATTTAATCTTCACCATTTCTTTATCTGTAAAATGGGTATAACAATAATTGCCCAACTTGTTACCCAAGTACCCAGTGAGGAGCCAAGGAGATAATTAATAGAAAAATGTTTTCTAGAGTTTAAAGCGTGGTAAAGAGGTTCTGTATGTGGCATTGGACACGTTCTTTTTTTTTTTTTTCTTTGATAGATGGAAGTTAACAAGGTTATACAATAATCAATCCTTATGGATATAACTCTTTTCAACAAGGAAATGATCCAGGCCAGTTCAAGTGCTCTTGTGTTGAAGAAAGCCATTTACACCCAGAGAGAGGATTGTGGGAACTGAGTGTGATTCACAACATATCATTTTCACTCTTTTTGTTGTTATTTGCTTGCATTTTCTCATTTTTTTTCTTTTTGACTTGATTTTCCTTGTGTAGCAAGATGTATAAATATATATAATATACATATAAATATGTGTATATAAACATGTATAAATATACATACATATAGATATGCATACATATATCTGATTTAACATATATTTTAACATGTTTAACATATATTGGATTACTTGCCATCTAGGGGAGGGGTGGGAAGAAGGGAAGGGGAATTTGGAACACAAAGTTTTGCAAGGGACAATGTTGAAAAATTATCCATAATAAAAAAAATAATAATAAAAAGAAGAAAGATGGAAGTGAGAAGTATGGGAGGGGATTCCAAATACAAAGTATATTATAAGTAACAGAAATCAAATGATTCATAGCAATTTTTCTTCACAGTAAGAGTTTGGATTGGCTAACCCTGTTCTTGGAAGAGACTCCAAAGAAGCATCTGCAAGTTTTTCTAGAAGTCCCTCCCAGTATTGCCACTGAATGTAGTAGGAGAGATTTTCCTGTTTGGCATGGCAGCTAACCTGACGTCCCTGGCACATGGCTTTATCTGTGCTCTTGCTCACACACCTGAAAGCTCAAATAGCTCACAGTCGGAGCTGCCTGCAGTCTCACTTGTGACAACAAAATGGAAAGGTTTGAGCCAAGGCATTTTGAAAAAGACATACGGCCCAACAGATGACGCCTCATGTGGAGAGACCTGAGGGCGAGGGCTGCCTGCCCTCACTGGAGGGTGTATGGGCAGGAGGAGACTGACAATCAAATCAGAGGCGATGCCATTCCCAGGCAGCGGGAGCACATGCCTTGGCAGGGCCTGTGCAAGCAGGCAGAGGAGGTGACCACCCACACAAAGTTATTTCATAGCTGCCAGGAGAGAGTCCCACTGCCCCAACAATTCTTGGAACAAATGTGGCGCCATGCCTGAAATTTCTCTGAGTAGTCTTATCCCTTTAATTTGAGCCCTGTTTAAATGCAAGTGCCGATGAGAGGGAGTATCCATCATTAGTCATAGGAAGGCACCGGCTTTATAGTGAAAAGAGCAACAAAATGAATCAGGAGATGTAAGTTATCATCTTATACCTGCCTCTAACTAGAGCAGGGACCTTTGCTTCCCTGAACTCCAGGCTCCTCAGAGGACAAATGATGGTTTTTAAGGTACCATTTAGCCCTAACATGATCTGATTCTGTGACCAAATCCTTACCATGAATAAAGAAGCTGAGAGCAGGTTTTAATAAAGAGGCAATAGCAGGAGGGCAAGGGAATGAGAATAGCACGGGGCACACATTATTAGTAGCCTAGAATAGGATTTCAGCCAATGAATCAATTCCAAAAGTCTTTATTGACTACTATTTTATTGACTACTGTGTGTCTCATTCTCAGGAGGGAAAGGTTGAAAATTAATAGCTTTTTAGAGTGAAATAGACCAAGTGAAGCGGTCACTGCTCTGCCTTCTCCACTGATCCATAAATACAGATCAAACATCTTTACAATTCTCCAAAACTGAATGTGTGGGAGGATGAAAAGAATACTGTACTAGGAGTCATATGGCCTGGATTGTAGACCTGACTATCTCACTTCCAAGCTATGTGACATAGTAGGCAGTTTTGCAGTTTTGCAATGCATGGATTGGAATGGAAAGAGTTATAAGGCATAGAGAGCAACGAGAAGGCCATTTGTTCCAAGAGGTGGTGGTGGCTGTGTGACCAGAGAGAAAAGTACAAAGGGAGAGATGTTATAGAGGTAGAAATGGCAAGATTTAGAAACTGATTGAATATGTGGGTGAAGAAGAGTGAAGAGTTAAGAATGATGCTGAGAAGGCAAGTTTAGGAGACTGGGAGAATGCTGGAATTGGGTTTGAATGGAGATGAAAAAAATTATAACTTTCAAGTTTAAACAGAACAAATTATGATCTACATTTTATGTGACAGCCCTTTAAATACCTGAAGATCGATTTGGTCCATGCTCTTCTCCTGTTCAGGGCAAAGAACCTGATCATTATATGATTTACTCTCTTGTTCTTTGGTTATCTTATGAATGGACTCTAGTATATCAACCCCAACATTTTAGAGATGAAGAAACTGAGGTCCATTAATTGTTAATAATCTGGCCAAGGCCCCATAGTCAGGAAATAAATTGACAAGGACAGAAATTTATGTCTTTTTAATTATAGACCAAACCTCCATAGATTGTAATTTCCACAATTGTTGGACAACAGTCTAGACCTCTGCAAACTGGAGTTCTTACTTCTAGCTTGCTAGATTGATGTAAATATGGAGAGGAAGGGGAAAAGGGGAAAGGAGGAAGGGAGCGATAAAAAAGGAGAAAGAAAATAAGCATTCATTAGGTACCTACTATGTGTCAAGCACGGAGATCTAAGTGCTTCATAAATTTCTAATTCAATCCCCCAATTCTGGGAGTAAGATACTATTATTATTATCTACATTTTGCAGATAAGGAAACAGGCACACTGTGGTTGAGTGTCTTCCCAGGATAAAACGTCTAGAAAGCATCCAAGGTTGAATTTGAACTTTCCTGACTCCAGGCCATGATGCATCCACTATGGATAGCACTTAATTGCCTTGGGACCGGGGATGGCTCTATTCACTTCTGGATCTCAGTATCTTCCTCTTTAAAATTAAAAATTTTAGAATCTCTCATCCCTTCCAGCTCTAAAGTCTACTAATCCCAGGAAACCCTGGATCCTAAAGAAGAGATTATACAGTCTGATGGAAGGATCCCTTATAGTGATTCAATAGCTTTTCCTCTCATTCAGAACTCAGGACTGCAAGAAGGAGCAGTTCAGTTCATCATTCCCCCCACCTACCCTGCACGCTTCTTTTCTGAGATCATCCATCAGTGGGCCATCCCTTCTCATCCCATCATATCCCATCACAGTGCTAGGCGCTGATCGCCCACTCCAGGCTGCTCCCAAATGTACTCCAAGCAGGGCCCAGGCATGTGTGGTCCTGGCACACATCCTCTGCAGCTGTCAGTGGGAACAGCTCTGCCTTCTCCACAGCTGGTGACAAGCATTAAGTTGACAAGACCCTTCTGTTCACTACACTTGACTTTACTTTGACACCTAAATTATCCATCAAGAATTGCATTTTTTTAATGAGAGTACCTTGATGTTTCATTGTTCTTAAAGGTGCATAGTTAGCAGGCCAAAGTGGGATGGGAGGTGGGGAGAGAGATAGCATACTCTGCTGAAATCATTGCACACTTCACTTGAAAAGCTTTCCCTGTGGAAGCCATGATCATCTCTTGCTGACAATAAGTCCGCTCTGGGGTTAGTTTTTCCTTTGTCTTTGTCCTGTTTCTCCAAATCTGGTCTCCTGCCGGTTCTCCACTCGAATAAAAATCAAATGCATGCTCTGCTCATTCACTTTTTGGTTGTTGTCAATATCCAGACTTAGAAATGAAAACAGACACCCCACCAATTCCAAATCCCCCGGAGCAGATGCAATATCCTCAAAGTGAGAGCCGGGTGCTACCTTCCTTTCACTGTATTCTCATAAATGCTGCTGGCTGTCAAACACTGCAGGTCCTTCCTGGGGATGTTAGAGAAGCAACATTTTCAGAACTCAAAAAGACTTTAAAGGACATTTACTAAATCTATTTTCCTGATGATAAAACTTGAGGGCCAATGATATGAAATGACTTTTTCTTTCTGAATCACACAAATTAGCACCAAAGCTAGGAAAGATCTCCTTGCTCATCAGACATTTCTTGTGGCATAATCATTATTATTGCAAGGCCAATCTTAATGCAGCAACTGGATTGCCATTCTCATGGGCTTTATGACAGGAACACAAGAAGGCAGAAGTTACTATAAGGACGAGAGAGAGATTTTAAATCAATTACCCAAATATATGTGATGTTGAACCAGCAACCACAGAAAGATGCTACATCTTCTCAATGTATTAAGTCACATTCAGTTGTTGCTTTGACAGTGGGTAGAGCATCTCTCTTGCCCAAAGAGGAGCCACATGGCTATCATTCAGGGCTATGGATACAGAAAATAGTAGAATTAGTTTTTTTAAAAAGGGTACTTAGGCAAAAGTGAAGTAATTTAATTCTCTTCCCATTGAGTATTTCTTGGGTAGGAAGAAAAGAACAGATTTTCGGGAAGCCGTCACGTAATGGACAGGTACAAAGTAGGACTCTTTCCAGAGTGAGAATAAGGCAGATCTGGCAGAGGCTAAAAAATGGACACAGTCAAGTAAAAGCATTTCTGTTTCCTCATTGGCTTATACAAAGCAATCTAAGATTCTTTTGCTTTTCAGCCTTGACAGTGGAGAGCATTGAAAAATATTAATCTCTCTTTCCCAAAAAGGAGTCATATACCCATCATTCAGGCTATGGATAGAGAAAACAGTGGAATTGATTTTTTTAAGTATTTAGGCAAATCTAAAGTGATTTGATTCTCCTTCCATTGGGTTATTTCTTGGATAGGAAGAAAACAGACTTTTGGGAAGCAGTCAAATAATGGAAAAGCACAAAGTGGGATTCGTTCCAGAGTGAAAATGTGATTGATAAGTCAGATCTGATAGAGGCTCAAAGATGGACACATTCAAGTAAAAGCATTTCTGTTTTCACATTTGCTTATACAAAGCATTCTGATTCTCTTTCTTTTCAGCCTAAGCCAAAATGTCAGTGTGATTCTATTTTCACCCATCCACTTTCTTACCTCATCTTGATCTCTTCAATCCCCACCCACCATCATATCTCTCTTTTCCTTTTTCTTTCTTTCCCCTCACTTGTCCAATAACACTTTCCCTCAATTTATTACTGGTTCTGTGTGAAGATTTTACATTAGCGAACTTCAAGAACTGAGATAATAAAAGATTTGATTTTAAACACTTTAAGGGTCAAGGAAGGCAGGTAAGGAAATATAAATGTAAAAATGGAAGTGAAACTCAGATGAGATGAAAAGGTTAGGCTACCCATGCATAGGCTGAGACAAAGAACATAAAGAAATGATCCTGAGGAAGCAGTGTGTTCTGATTGCTTTTTTGTTATTATTCTTTAGATGTTAAAGTTGTATCTGTCTTTATAACCTCATTTGGGGGTTTCTTGGCAAAATTTTTGGAATGATTTGTCATTTTCTTCTCCAGCTCATTTTCCAGATGAGGAAACTGAGGAAAATAGGGTTAATTGACTTGCTCAGGATCACATAAGTGTCTGAAGCCAAATTTGAACTCAGGAAGATGAATCTTCTTGACTCCCACCTGGCCCTCTGTACCATGACACTACCTAGCAGCTCTTTCCTCCCATTTTTGTCTCTATAATGCTCAGACTCTAAGCTTCTCACAAGATTAAGTGTCTAGCTAGTAGTGAATTCTTCATCTAAAATCAAACACTTTTTTTTGCACATAGCATTAACATTGGAATTTCTATCTATCTTTCTTACTACTTCAGTAAAAAAAAAAAAAAAAAAAAACAATCACTTTCCTATAACTCTTAAAATTGGTAAAGCATTCTACTGTGAGGCAAATATTACTAGTAATAAAATCCCCATTTTACAGATGAAGAGACTGATATTGAGAGGTTAAATGACTTGGCTATTGTCACACAGGCAAGATTATAGGATCATAGATTTAAAATTGGAAGAGACCTCAGAGGCCATCTCAGAGACTAGAGTCCAACACCCTCATTTCACAGATGAGTAATCTATGTTCAAGAGCGTTTCTTACTTATGGTCATACAGACAGTAAATGTCAATCTTCTTGACTCCAAAGTCAGTGTTTTTCCTCTCCCCTATGTCACACTGCCTTTCATTGCTGTAGAAGAGCAACATTTAAAATTAAGTTTTTATTGCAGACATAGCACTGGGCCAAAACATGGGAATGATACATGTTTAAGTAAGCAATAGTTAGGCTCTGCTATCATGAAAATTACAAGTTAAAACATCTATGATTATTTTGGTGGGGATATTTGTCCCACCCAGGAAATTATAATCCCTCCCTATGTTAGTAGGTGACTTTATGAGTTGCTATAATCAAATGCAGAGAAAAATAAATTAATTAACCATCCTCTTGTAGCCATCTTTCTAGTGGTAAAATATGTATTTTCCTTCCTAATGAATATTAAATTCTTTGAGAATAAAAATATTTTATATCTTCTGAATCTTCATATGCTCAGTGGCTAGCATAACATATTGCAGTTTTCTCATCTGTGAAATGAAGGGGTTAGACTAGATTGGAAGGGAATGAGCATTTTTATGTAGCACCTACTATGCACCAGGCACTGTGCTTGTTATTTTTATAGCTCTTTTCTCATTTTGTCTTTACAACAATCTTTACAAGGTAGGTGCTAATAATTATGACCATTTTATGGTTGAGGAAACTGAGATAACCTGAGGTTAAATGATCTGTCCAGCATCATGCAGCCATTAAGTGTCTAAGGACTGATTGGAACAAAAGTGCTGCTGATCTGACTTCAGGCCCAGTGTTCTGTTTTTTGCTTCACTAGCTGCCTCACTGGGGCACTGACTGCCTTGACTAGATGGCATCTTAGGTCCTTTTTAGCAATCCAATTAATGTTTCACAAAGAAAGAATAAATGAATGAATGAATGAGTGAACTGAGTGAATCTCATCTTTATTGAAGTTCTTTTTCTTGTTCTTTTCTGGACATTTTCCAAATTCTATTTGACCTAACTAATTGATCATCCAAACAAGAAACACTTTTTGAAAATAAAAAGCCCCTAATGTAAGTCATTTACAATTTAATACATGAGTTCTTAACCTGAGGTCTAGGAACATGTGTTAATATTTTTATAACTATCTTTCAATATAATTGGATTCTTTGATAATCCCATATATTTTAGTTTATGAATTTAAAAACATGATTCTGAGAAGGAATCCATAGGCTTCAGCAGAGTTTATGACACAGAAAAAGGCTAAGAATCCTTGACTTAATATGAATTTCTTTCAATATCCTCTCTTTGAGGAACATTTAAACATTAAACCATATCTCTAATTAAAGAATTAAGGTCTTTAATTCTGGTTAACAGGATTTCAGGTGTTACTAGAATGGTATAGACAATGGTGGGAGAAAAAGAAAGGTGTCCTTTTCAGACTTCTTAAGAACTCCAGCTCCTACTGACTTCTCTCTGCCCCAAGCTCTTACAGCACTTAATCACACATTTTAATACTAAATTAGATGCTTAGAAAAACCTAGGATTCCATATATGAATATATCTCTCTCCTATCTACCCCTATTCTCCAGATGACCTTAGCATTCCTTAATAGGTCTTTGTTCTTTGATATAGCCAAAAATATTCCACAATTAGTGATTAGTTAATCTTTCCTACTGTTACACTGATGATAGTCACATTGTGTTCTTGATCTTAGACTCAAAGCTTTTCTAGCTTTGGTGTCATCTTCAAGAGCTCAAGTTGGACATGTATTTTGAAAATACAGGATTATGTTTGCAGCTCACTATAATGAGACATCCTAGATATTGTAATAGAGACTTTAACTCTATAGTGTGCTGTGCTTTTACTTCCTGACTGCCCCATGAGATTATATTTTGTTCCTTAATAATACTATCAGTTCTTGATGACAGAACCATATTTTATGCTTTTCTGTGTCCCACAAAATATTTAGAAGTATGCCTAGAGGAGGTATTCAAAAAGTACTTCTTTGGATGATCCATTAGGTCAGATAGAGAGAACTTGGAAAAGATCTAGAGTAGAGCAATTAAACATTGCTGAACTATAAGAACATTAAGTACAGGAAAAAAGAAGTAACATAAAGAAAAGAGGTAAAAGTAATAGAAAGTAGAGGCTGAGGATGCCCTAAATAACTTCACAACTTTGCTTGGAAATGGCCCTACTTAAAAGATAATTAAGTGATAAGATGAATGGGAAATTTGAGGAAAAACATCAATGAACACACAAATATGAGTCTTGACTATGATGAGAAGATGGAATGGAGAAGTAACAACACTAATCTTGGCTGAAACATGGGCTGAAACATATGTAGAGATGATGAACTAGAAGGCCTAAAAAATCAATGAGCAACTTCAGAAAACACAAAAGGTTGCCAAAGTTAACAGTTATCCATTGAGGTTGAGGAAGGTTCTGAATAGTAAGGATGTTAATAGTAAGGAATAGTAAGGTGGAATGGGGACCAGATTCATTTACAAAGCTAGTTCACACCCAGGCCAGCTGAAAGAAAAGTAAGATCTGGAAATTTCATTTTAGCGACGTAAATGCCAAAATACAGGCAATGGAGAAAAGGGGATGGGGTAAAGGAAACCTTTTCTGAGAAATTAAATGTTTCTTTCAGATTTACTGAAAACTTTCTTTTCAGGAATGTTGAAAAAGTTGGGAGATAAAATGCCAAGAAACAGCACAAATATACATATATAGATATATGCCTGAATATCTAAATCCCACTGATTTTATATGTATGTATACATATATACATGCATAAACACACCTATACATGTGTGGAGAGAGAAAAAAAATATATATATCCATATACAAATATATAATTTGTTGTTCTTCAATCAGTATATACACATATGATAAATCACACATATACATATGTGGAGAGAGAAAATCTATATACATATATATCCATATACAAATATATACATTTGTTGTTCTTTAGTCATTCCAATTCTTAAGACCCCAAATGGGAGTGTCATTATCTTCTCCAGCTCATTTACTAGAGGAGGAAACTGAGGCAAGCAGGGTTAAGTGACTTACCAAGAGTCATGCAGCTGAAGTCAGATTTGAACTCAGGTAAATAAGATTCAGGTAAGATTAGAACTCAGATCTACAGGCCCAATGCTCTATCTATGTGTCACTAACCACTCCAATACATATTTATACATAACTTATATATGTGTGTATTTATGCATATTATATGGGTGTTTGAACCCATACATGTAGTGAATATGTATATGTGCAATTGTGTGCATAAATTTATATATGCATATATGTATACATATGTGTATTTAAGGAGACTACAATCTAAACCTATATTTTATGGAGCTATATCTGTGTGTGTGTAGATGTATACATTTTCATATGTTCATATATTTGTATGCATACATATATATTTAGGAAACATATACTTTAAGGAAAATGTATGTGCACATATATGCATGTATATGTATATATATCTATATATAGAGAGAGAGAATTTTATTGGTTTCTATAGACCTTAAACACACAATGTACATATCATATATGATATGCATATATACTTAAACACATAGATACATACATATATATTTAAGGATCTACAGAAGCCAAGAAAATGTCAAATTAGGAAAGAAATTTTCTTCCACTGACTCACAAATATCACAATTTACACATAGCCAGTCTCTTACACAAGGAGAAAGTGTGTCCATTTGTCATGTTTAGGATTGTAACATTCCTGTTCTAGAAGCTGCCTCTGAAAAGGTCATATTGAAGCTTCTTGCTGGACCCAGGGTTTTGGAAAAGGGACAATGATGTACAGAACAGGTACAGGTAAGAAGTGGATTGGCTCTTCTCCATAAAATATAGTGAAGTTAAGCTATTGCCTAACTTAACTTTCAGTCGGTCAAAAGTAGCTCAAACATTTGCTAGGATTCAGAACTTCCCTCAAGCTGCCTACTAATGATGAAGTTACTTCTTTCCAGGGTTTGACAACCTCTAACTTGTGTGCCGTGAAGTTGAATGGAAGATGGTTTTCAAGTACCACGCATAAAAGTCACTTCCAATGTGATGTAAAATCTGAGAGGGCATGGACCGTGTTTCATGTTTGTCTTCATATTGCCAAAGCCTCACTTACTGCTTGGTTCAAGTGAGCACTAATAAATTTTTGTTGATTTGATAGAACTGAATGGTATCAGAAGAGAGAGGAATATATGATTGGGTTAATCGGTGTGCACCTGATGGATATTAAACCATTTAACTTCCAACTTCACAGGACACAAATCATAAGTTATCAAAGCCTAGAATGAAGCAACTTCACCAATAGAAAACCTGAAGAGAGTTATGGATCCTAGGAAATCTGGGGGCAACTTTTGACAAGGTAAAAGAGTAGACATGTCACTCAAATTTGTTTGCCTTAATGCACTAAAGAAAGAAATGGTAAACTACTTCAATATCTTTGTGAAGAAAACCTCAAATTGTTCACAAAAAGTTAAATATGACTGAACAACAACAAATTATTACTAATGTGTTCTTCATTTTTAGCCCATATAAAGGCAAAGGATCTCTGAAAACTCCAGTTGCCTGTCCAATCATCCATAAGGATATTAGATGCCTACTATGTGTCAAACTTAAGACACATAGTAGACACATAATGTGCCAAAAAAAGGCAAAAAAAAAAAAATTCCCTATCCTTCTACAGCTCACAATCTAATAGGGGTTACAACATGCAAATGAGTCTATATAAACAAGCTATTTATAGGACAGATAGGATAGGAACTAATCAACAGAGAGAATGTACTAGAATTAAGATGGGGAAAGTTTTCTGCTAAAAGATGAGATTTTATCTGTTATTTGAAGGAAGCTAGAGAAAGCAAGAGTCAGAAAAGAGGGAAAGAACATTAAGGCATGGAGGACAGTGATAATGTTTGGAGCCAGGAGATTGTTTCCTTCATCATTGTTCACCCATATCCAGCAATATCACCCATATTTTGTGATGTCTTATTTGCATCTTCCAGGTCTCCTTAACTTTTGTTGTTGTTGTTGAGCTGTGTCTAACTCTCCATGATTTCTTTTGAGGTTCTCTTGGCAAAATGCTCTATCCAGTGGGTCACTTAGCTACCCTCTCTTTTACTAGACAGATATTAATATAAGGAAAGGGCAGAGAAAGGAGTAGTAGTGGAGGGAAGGCAGGTCCAAATTCACTTTGCTTTAGAGAGGCATAATAATGATAGCTACCAAGAGCAAAAAATAACAATGGATATTTAGCTTCCCATTTTATAAATGTTTTTCACTTTTCCTTCCATGAAATTTCCTCATTGAACCCCTAGCCTCTGTGATTCTCACCATTTCATAAATGCAGAAGGTAATTGAAGTACAGAGCAAATGAATTGTCCAAATCAGATGAAAGGTCCTATCTATCCTTAGAATTTCAGCCTGGAAGATGATCTTGGAAGATAAGTTCAATCCATATTTTAAGTATTTCTATGCTATCTTAAAGACATGGTCATTCACCCCTCACAAGTAATAAAGAATCCAAGGGTAGCTAGTTGTACTTTTGGGGGGACAGGGAGTGAAGGGAGCTGAAAAGTAGGAGTCAAATCTAATTGTTTAGAATTTATTCATATCTAGACAAAATCTGCCCTTTTTAAAAATTCACTCTTTGCTTCTTTTTTATCCTCTGGAGACTAGAAAAACAAGTTTAAACTTTCTTCTCTATGATGAATTTAAATACTCTGATATTGGTATCCATTCTCAGCCCAGATTTCTCCCCACCACACACAAATTACTAGTTGTATTAGTTAGGACAGAGATTAGTGAATAGAAAGTTAGGTGATATAGTGGATCTGAATTCAAATCCTGCCTTGGTTTCTTACTATTTGTATATCCTTAATACCTGTATACTTGAGATCCTTAGTCCTGAGTTTCCTCAACATTTTAATGAAGGTGTTGAATTATATATAGTGTATAAAATCCCTTCGAAGTCTAAATCTATTATCTTGTGGGTCTTCTGAGCAATGTCTAACCCAAACTATCAGTATGAGGTCTGAATAATATTTTGAACAGAACAGAATTTTAAGGAAATGAAAAAGGAAGGTGGGGTGGGGGTGAGGAAAGAACATATTTTTAGCTCAGGTTTGATCTTCCTGAGCAGAAATTGGGCAGCAACTTTAAAAGTGCAAACCCAGTCTACAGACTATAAATACATAATTGCTAGTGTTGAAATGCTGTTGAAAGGTTGTTGTGTAAAAGGGAGGAGGGGGAAGCAATATGTTAGAGAGAACATTCCCTGAGTTGGCTTGGCATATTAACTTTTCAAAAAAGTTAGTCATTCAACAGATGAAAATCTTTTGGAATTAAAAAAGGAAGAAATTTCATTATTTTTCCAGGAATAATTTATCAAGGAATGGGGTATAGTTCTAATTTAACATGGAATCTTGTCATGTTAACCAGAGGGGCTGGTTCCAGCAATAGAATTTGTCTTATTAACATTTCCCTAATTTTAAATAATAGCTCTTAGTACTACCATGCCCTTTAAACCTGTAATGGGAATACATTTCTCCCCCCTGAGTTAGGACTCCTGACCATCTAGATATTTTATCTTCCTGTCACATTGGGACAAGACTCCTAATTTCCCTGTCTACCTTCAGACCAGCTTTCTAGCTTCCTGTTTATTAGTGGACAGAATAATAGACTCTACCCAACTGTACTTATTCCAATGGATATACAGCATGGGAAATAAAAACTTTAATTAACACAGTTCACCTGATAACAGAAAAAGAGTAGTATAACCATATTTGAATATGAAAGGAAGAAATATTATTAAGACCAAAACAGTTAGAAGGAAAGGGGGGAAAAGAAAAGAGAGAAGAGGAGAGGAGGTGAAGAAAAGTTAGGAGGGAAAGAGCCATAGAGAGAGAAGTACAAAAAAGAGGAGAGAGAAATAGAGAAAAAAATAGTCAGAGAAGGACTAGCAAGTAGGCAGAAAAAGAAGGGGAGACAAATACACAAAGACACACACACAAAGAGAGATGGAGACAAAGACTGAAAGAAGGAGGAAGAGAGAGAACTAGACAAAGAGAGAGAAAGACAGATAGATATTCACACACACACACACACACACACACACAGATATAGATAGAGACAGAGATGGGGCAGCTAGGTGGTGCAGTGGATAGAACACCAGCTCAATAGGACTTGGGTTCAAATCTGACCTCAGATATATAATACTTCCTAGCTGTGTAACCTTGGGCAAGTCACTTAACCCCAATTGCCAGAGAGAGAGAGAGAGAGAGAGAGAGAGAGAGAAACCAACAGACAAAGAGAGAAATGGAGAGACAAAAAGATGGAGACAGGGAGAAAGAAGGAGAAACAGAGAGAAACAGAGAGGGACACACACACACATAGTTGAAGACAGAGACAGAGACAGAGAGGTGGAGACAGAGAGAAAGAGGAAGAGAGAGAGAGACAGACAGAGTCAGAAAGAGATAGACACACAGAGAGACAGACAAAGACACAGAGACAGAGAGAAACAGAGAGACAGAGACACACAGAGATGTAGACAGAAACAGAGAAAGAGAAGAAGAGAAACAGAAACAGTGACAAAAAAACAGAGACTAAGAGACAGAGACAGAGAATGAGAAAGACAGAGTCAGGGAGATACAGGGGAAAGGAGAGAAGAGAATTATAAGAAAAAAGAAAGCTAGAGACTTGCTAATAACAATGAGAAAAGGTATAAATTCTTTTATACCCTTTTTTTTTTTTATCATTCTACGTATTACTGCTATATATTGCTATCAATCATTCCCCAGTAGCAATTCTCCATTGGGTACCCATCTACTACTAACTGTTCAGCTCTTATTCCTTTTTACCTCTAGAAACATGAAAAGAGGCTCTTCTCAACTCTCCTTTCTGTATTTTCTTAGTTTTGACCTGAAAAAATTTATACAAATAAATTCAGAAGCAATCATTAAATGCTTATTGTGTACAGGGCTAGATGTTGGGAAATATTGTCAAATATTTGCTCCCATGAAGGTTACAGAGAAACCTAAGTAGATATAATGTAGACTGTTATATGAAAAAAAAAAAATTAGAGAAAGGTAAAATCACTTCCAGGGGTGGAGCCAAGACTCTCCCAATTTCCTTCAAAAAGCACATGAAAGTGAGCCTAAGATTGACAAAACACCCGCTCAAGATAGATTGGGGGACAAAAGGCGTCTCACTAGGGATGAAAAGCCTGGGATGGAATCTGAGAAAGACAATGAAAGGGGCTTAATCACAGCAAATCAATAACTAAGATGCTTGGGCCTAGCTCAATGGAGGAGCAGACCGGGGGTGTGGGTGGGGTGGACTGGGGATGGGGGGCAGTCCCCAGTCCCAGCTCAGAAGCCAAATTCTAGGAAACTAGGGTGTTTCCCCGGAAAGACGGAAAGACCCCTGGGACATCAACCAAAGGACCCCTTTGCCAAGGCTAAGAGCTAGTACATAGGAAGCTTAGAATAGCACCGCTTTTACTCAAGAGCAGAGCTCAGCCATACAAGTTTTAAAAAAAGGAGAAAGTACCAAGGAAAAAGGAAAGAAAGGGGCGGAGCCAAGAAGGCGGAGAAGACACACGCGACTTTCTAAGCTCTTCTCTTACCCTCTTTATCAATATTATATCGAGCCTCAAAAATACTCTTGACTGCTACAATTGTAAAGATAAAAGTAAACAACTCACCGGCCGAAGAAAAAATCTGCAGTCTCGCCAAAAAAGGTTGGTTCCAAAAGGGGGGATCCGAGACGGGGAGAAATTAGGTTCCGAGGAGAGTCTCAAACGGAGGGTGGCAAGATCTCAGCACAAACTACAGCCCCAACCCGCATGGGCCTCCTTGGGCATTGTGATCCTGCACACAGGAGGAGCAGCCCAGGTTAGCCTCCAATCTGCGTATGGGGAGCCGGCTTGGGCCATAGAGCTTTTCCCAGAGCCGATTAGCATGGGCAGAGACACTGGGGGAGTTCCAGGTCTGGGGTCTGTGGTCTGCGGTCAGCGAAACCACAGTCCCACAAGATGTCCGGCCTGGGGCAGGACACTTTCACCCCCTTAGTCTCACCAAGGACAACCCTAACCCCTCAGCCCACTAAGCCATTTGATAGCTCGGTGCTGAACCACTTCCTGTTGGGGAAGGAAAACCCACTCAGAGCACCCCATTACCCTGGAGCGAAATCGGTTTAAATCTTCCCTGTCTGAGGAAGGGTAACCCCCTGGGAGACCACCCTAAAGGCTTTAAAAACATGAATAAAAAGATGAAAGAACGATCAACAGTTCTATCAGAAAAAGACAGGTCACAAACCTGAAGAGACCCCAAACACAAAAAATGCATCAATGTCCTCCTTAATTGCTCTCTAGAAGAGACCATTAAAGTCCTAAAAGAGTGAAGATAAATGGGGAAAGGAAAGAGGGTTTCAAAGGAACAACCCTGAAATACAATTGAAAAGTTAAAAATTTGGAAGGCCAAATTTGAATTGGAAAAATAAAAATCCGGAAAAAAATTGTGAATTGAAAATAAAGAATTACTAGAAAGGGATCTGTGAATTGGAAAAGACAAAGAACAAAAGAAAGTAGGATCGTGAATTGAAAAAAAAACAAAAAAATTTAGGAAATGGAAAAAAAATTACAGACCAAAACAATAAACAAAACTAATTGGAATATACAGAAAGAAGTAAAAAAAGCTAATAAGAAAATAATTTTTAAAATTGAACTGAAAAAAAGAAACTAATGATGCATTGAGACAGCAAGAACGTCAACAAAACAAAAAATGACAAACTGAAAAAACCAAATTATCTAAATTTTAAAATGAAAGCTTGAAAATAGATCTAGGAGAATAAGGATTATTGGACTTTAAAACTATGATGAAAAAAGAGCCTGATACTTTTTTACAAGCAATCATCAAAGAGAACTGCCCAGATGTAAAGAATGAAGGAAAAAGGATTGAAAGAATTATCAACACCTTGAAAAAACCCAAAATAAAAACCCCGGAATATTGTGGCAAAATTTCAGAACATCAGATTAAGGAAAAAATTTTAAAGCAAAAAAAAACCATTTAAATACGAGGTACAATAAGGATCCCACCCAAGATCTTGCCTCAATTAAAGGAAAGAAGGGCCTGGAAATGAATTAAAGGCACAAGAACTTGGGATGGGCCCAAGAATAAACTACCCATAAGTGGATTTTCTTCCAGGGAAGAAGATGGACATTTAATGCAAATAATTCCATTTGTTTCTGAAGAAAACCAAATTAAACCAAAATTTGATCTCCAAGAATAGAACTCAAGAGATGCAGAAAGGTAAAATAACTTTGAGAATTGTATTTCTTTTATATACAAAAAAAAAATACATGTAAAATTTGATTTATGATATAACATAAAAAGGGGTAGATATGGAAAAGGGATGATGGCGAATAAGGTGGGAAGGAGGGATAAAAAGGGGAAACCAATCCCACAAAGAGGCGGAAACTTATCAATCTGAGGAATTTAGAGGGGGAGGGAACATTGTGGAATCTTCTCTCCGAGTTCCAAAGAAAAATAAATTGCATTTGTTTTGAAAAATTCCTCCCCCATTAAAAACGGGGGAGAGGAAAAGGGGAAAAAGAAAAAGTAATAAGGGGAAGGAAGGAAAGACCGGGGGAGGGAGGATTATAAAGAGGATAAATCTGATAAAATACATAAGTTTAAAAAGGGGAAAGGGTGGGGGAGGCAAGAATAAAAAGCACAATCTGGGGTTAGGATGGCAGGAAATACAATTTAGTAATTCTAACCAAAATGTGAATGGATGAACTCCCCCAAAAGAGGAGGGATAGCAGACTGGATCAAAAAGTCAGAACCCCACAAATGTTGTTTCAAGAAACACATTTAAAGCAGGGGAACAATGATAAAGGTAAAAAGGCGAGCAAAATCTATTATGCCAGGTAGAAAAAGGGAGGGAGCCATCCTTATCCAGATCAAGCAAAAGAAAAACTAATTAAAAGAGATAAAAGGAAACTACATCCTGCAAAGGGTAATAAACAAGAAGCAAACAATATTAAACATATATGCCAATGGTATGGACTCAGTTCCTAAAGGAGAAAAAGAGTTCAAGAAGAAATGACAAAAAAACTGTAATAGAGGAATCTCAACCTTGCACCTCAGAATTAGACAAACAAACCACAAACAAATAAGAAAGAAATTAAAAAGTAAATAGAATATTAGAAAAATTAGGTATTTGGATCTTTGGAGAAAATTGAATGGAGAAGAAGGGGAATATACTTTCTTCTCAGCAGTTCTGGAACCTATTCAAAATTGACCATATTAGGACATAAAGACCCTAAAAAATGAAGAAAGCGAAATAGTAAATCTTTTTTTCAGATCATGATGCAAAAAACTACATTCAAAAAAATTAGGGGAAATGAAAAAAGTAATTGAAACAAAAATCTCATCTTAAAGAATGATTGGGGAAGCAGCAAATTAATACAATTTAATTCCCCTCAAGATAATGACAATGA
This sequence comes from Sarcophilus harrisii, assembly GCF_902635505.1. Classification (NCBI taxonomy): domain Eukaryota; kingdom Metazoa; phylum Chordata; class Mammalia; order Dasyuromorphia; family Dasyuridae; genus Sarcophilus; species Sarcophilus harrisii. The sequence continues at coordinate 377,467,931 of NC_045426.1, read as the reverse complement.
GAACATCATACCAAAAATTTGTGGGATGCAAAAGCAGAATAAGAGGGAATTTTATATTAGATTACTTGAATAAAAACAAGAAAGAAAAGATTAATGAATTGGGTTTTAAAAAAAACTAAAAAGACCAAATTAAAACCCCAATCAAATACTAAATTGGAAATTCTAAAATTAAAAGGAGAAATTAAAAATATTGAAAGTAAAAAATCATTGAACTAATTAATAAAACTAAGAGTTGGCTAGAAAAGCCAATAAAAAGATGTTTGGTAAATCTGATTAGAAAAAGGAGGGAGGAAATAAATTAGTAGTCTTAAAAAAGAAAAGGAGAACTTTCCACCAAGGAAAGGAAATTAAAATAATAAGGGGTTATTTTGCTCAACTTAGCCCAAAATTTGACAACCTAATGAAATGGATGACTACCTAAAAATATAGACTTCCCAGACTAACAGAAGAGGAAGAAATTGTTGAATAGTCCCTTTAGAAAAAGAAATAGAACAGGCAATTAAAAACTCCAAGAAAAAATCCCCGAAGATGGTTTTGTGAATTTTCAAAATTTAAAGAACAATTCCCAATGTATAAAATTATTTGATAAAATAGGGAATGGGAGTCCTACCAAATTCCTTCTATGACAAGACATGGTACTGATACCTAAACCAGGTGGCTGAAAACAGAGAAAGAAAATTATAGCCAATCTCCTAATGAAATTGATGCTAAAATCTTTAAGATATTAGCAAAAGATACAGAAAATTCCCAAGATAATAACTTGATCAAGTAGGTTTTACCAGGAATGCAGGGGCTGGTTCAATAGGAAACATCAATATAATTCCATGTTAATAACCAAATTAAAAAACCATATGATCATCTCAATAGATGCAGAAAAGCATTTGATAAAATCCAACATCCATTCCTTTAAAACATTGAGGAAAATAAATGGACTTTTCCTTAAAATAACGCGATCTATTTAAAACCATCAGTAAGCATCATATTAATGGGAGACAAACTGCAACCATTTAATAAGATCTGGGGAAACAAGGTTGCCCACTATCACCGTTCTATTTAATATTGTATTAGAAACGCTGTATAGCAAAAGAGCTGAGAAAAGTTAAAGGAATAAGAATAGGCAATGAGGAAGCCAAATTATCATTTTGCCGATGACATGATGGTATACTTAGAGAACCCCAAATTCCAAAAGTTTTGAAAAATCCCCTTTAGCAAAGTTGTTTATAAATAAACCCACATAAGTCATCAGCATTCTTTATATCACTAAAAAATCCAACACAGAGTTACAAAGAGAAATTCCATTTAAAGTAACTACTGATAAATAAATATTTAGAATCTATCTGCCAAGGGAAAATGAAACTTTATGGAAAATTCAGACCACTTTTCACACAAATTAAGTCTGTCAACCAATTGAAAATATTAAATGCTTTGATAGGGCGAGCAAATATAATAAAGATGACAATATTACCAAACTAATCTATTTATTTAGCGAACCAATTAAACCCAAAAACTATTTTAATGACCTAGAAAAAATAACAACAAAGTTCATATGGAAAACAAAAGGTCAAAATTTCAAGGGAATTAATGAAAAAAATAAATGATGGTTTTAAGCTGTACCAGATCTAAAATTATATTATAGAGACGTTACCAAAACATTTGGATTGGCTAAGGAATAATTATTGATCAGTGGAATAGATTAGGTTCAGGACAAACAGTCCAAATATAGCAACCTAGTCTTTGAAAACCCAAAGATCCCAGCTTTTGGGATAAGAACTTACTTTTATAAAATTGTAAAATTGGAAACTAATATGGCAGAAACTAGGATTGATCCATATAACGCCGTACACCAAGATAAGGCAAAAGGGTTCATGACCTAGGCAAAAGAATGAAATTATTAATAAATTAGAGGAAATAGGATAGTTTCCCTTCAGACCTGTGGAAGGAACTTATGACCAAAACAGAACTAAGAGATCAATGATCAAAAATAGAAAAATTTTGATTATCCAAACTGAAAAGTTTTTGACAAACAAAACTAATGCAGACAAGATTAGAAGGGAAGCAAAAATAAAATATTTTTTACAGTCAAAGGTTCTGATAAAGGCCCATTTCCAAAATATAAGAGAATTAACTCTAATTTATAAAAATCAAGCCATTCTCCAATTGAAAAATGGTCAAAGGATGAAAGACAATTCTCAGATGAAGAAATTGAAACTATTTATCAATGAAAAGATGTAAGTCATTATTAATCGAGAAATGCAAATTAAGACAACCTAAGATCCACTCACACCGTCAGATTGGCGAGACAGGAAAAAAATGATGATTGGAGGGGATGCGGGAAAACTGGGACATTGATGCATTGTTGGTGAGTTGTGAACGGCCATCCATTTTGGAAGTAGTTTGGAACTATGCTCAAAAGTTATCAAACTTGCATACCCTTTGATCCCAAAGGTTACTACTGATTAATCCCAAAAGTTATAAAGAAGGAAAGGGACCTTTTGCCAATGTTTGGGGCAGCCCTTTGTAGTGGTTGAAACGGAAACTGAATGGATGTCCCAGTTGGAGAAGGCTGAAAAATTGTGGTATATGAAAATTATGGAATATTACTGTTCTGTAAGAAAAAACAGGATTTCGAAAGGCCAGAGACTTAAAACGATGCTGAGGAAGACAGGACCAGGGGATATTATATGTCAACAAAATACTAGATGATGACCGCTGATGGATCAGGCCATCCTCAGCAACGGATCAACCAAACATTTCTAATGGACAGTAATGAACGATAGCTATGCCCAGGAAAAATAACCGGGAATGCTAAAACCATTACAAAATCGTCCCTTATTTATGCACAGCATTTTGATTTTTCACAAGCTAAGTAAATAATTCAGAGTCTGATTTTTTGTAAACAAATAATGTTTTTTGTATACTTATTGTGTATCAAGTTATTTTTAAATATTTAACATCTATTCATCCTGCCACTAGCGGAGGGGTGGGGGGGTAAGATAAAAAATTGGAACAAGAGGTTTGGCAAGAATGCTTAAAGTTACCATGTTAAACCTTAAATAAAAAGGCTATTAAATAAAAAAAAAAGGACACATGCTTAGACCATAAAAAAAAAAAAAAAAAAAAAAAAAGGAAAAAGGAAAGAAAATGAGCAAGAAGCAGAAAACAACCTTGACCATAGAAAGCTACTGTGGTAACAGAGAAGACCAAAATACCAGCTCAGACAAGGACAAAAGATCCACAGAGGAAATCTCAAAAAGTGATATGAATTGCTCTCAAGCCCAAAGAGGCTTTTTGGAAGTGCTCATATATGACTGTAAAAGGTAAATAAAATAAGTAAAAGGAAAAAAATGAGAAAAGAAATGAAACGTATACAAAAGAGAATCAACAATTTGGAAAAGGAGGGCAATTTTAAAAAAATAAAATTGGTCAAATGCAAAAAAAAATTCACTGAAGAAAACAACACCTTCAAATGTAGAATTAATCACAATTAAAAGATAAAATCAATTTCTATGTGAGCTTAGATGGAGAGCTGCTAATTTGGAGGTGGAATGGTTTAAAAAAAAAAGAAAGGCATTATGATTTACATAACATTAATTTGGAATTTAAAGAATAAGTGCAATTGAAACTTTTCTTATTCAAAAGACAGCATCAACTGAAGCCTTCTTTGAAGCATGGTGTAAATGTTAGGAAGTCAAAAGAAGATGTGACTTTAAAGCACAAAGGATAACACAGCAAATGAAATGAAGCAAAGGTGGTAAGTGTATAATATGAGGTGGTAGAGAGTCTTGAATGACAGCCAAAGGCATTGGGAACAGAGAAGCTAGTAGATTGCTGACCAACCAAGTAATGTGATTAGATCTGTCCATCTCGTTCTCATAAAGCATTTCTTTGTCCCAATGTTCCCATAATAATAATTCTGAATATCTCAGCACATGGGTCTTAAAAGTTAGAGATATGAGTTCTCATTTATGTCTCATCCTCTCCCTTATCTCAATAGTGCCTTGTGCACAGTAGATAGTCCATCCATGTCCTGATTAAATAATCACAATGTGCAAAATGAACCAAATTATTTCCCTTTACATCTGGAAAGATCTTGTGCATAGTTTCCCTTGCTCTTTTAATTCATTTTTATAGCTATTTATTATCTCTTTTTTCCCCAATGCACCCTCCCCCAAATTGAACAATAAAACAAAAAAAAAAAATCCACATAACAAATATATAAAATCCAACAAAACAAATTCCCATGTGGGCGATGCATGAAAATTCATGTCTCTATACATTTTAAGTTCATTATCTCTCTGGCAAAAGGTGGTAGGTAGGATGCTTCCTCTTCAGTTCTCTTGATTTGTGATTTATCATTACATTTATGAGAGTTCTAAAATCTTTCAAAGTTGTTTTTCTTTATAATGTTGTAATCCCTGTAGAAATTGTCTTCCTAGTACTACTGTCTTCACTGTGCATCAGTTTATAAATGTATTTTTCCATTTTCCTCTGAAACTGTCCATTTATCATTTCCTTTAATACAATAATCTCTCATTCCTTCCCTTTATCATAATTTGTTTACTGCCAAATAGTTGGGTGCCCTACTAGTTTATAGTTTGGAGTTACTATGTAAAGAGTTGCTATCTTTACTGTATATATGGATCCCTTTTTCCTTTCTTTGATTTCTTTGGAAAATGTCACTTTCTTCAGGGAGGAGAGAAAAAAAAAAAAAAAAAACCTTTGATAGAATATAGATCTATAAGTAGTTCACCAAGAGTACATGTCTGGGGAAGAGTGTTGGAGTACGGAATATCATTTTCCTGTTAGAGACCTGTTCGGAACCTAAACTCAAGTTATTTAACAAGTTGTTTTGGACCTAATCTTCTGTTGATACTATGTCAAATAAAAGAAAGAGAAAACACATGTTCTCCACTCTTAAAATCTAGAATACATGACTCAGATGGTAAATGCCCTAGAAATTCAAAGAAGCATGACATCAGTGTCCTATTTTGTTTGTTTTTGTTTTAATCAGGAGAAAATCTATTATTCTATTTTTCAATTCAGGGGAAACCTTTTTGGTTCTTACCTCTAGGAGTCACTTTTTCTTTTTTTCATACATTTCTGCAAATTAGTCAGTTCACCACCTACAGGCCTATTTCAGCCTAGATAGGCCTGAGAATCACAGGCAATTCCCTATGTGTGTTTCAGAGTCCCAAGCTGAGCTGCTGGCATCCATGCAAGAGCCTGGGGCTTTCTTTGTTAATATGGTATGTGTGCTGTGTGCTAAAGAACTATTAAGGGGTTTCAACTTTAATTAAAAACCTTACTGTATAAAACATGAGAATGTAACTTTAAAGGGAAGAGATAGTTTGAATGTTCAGATTTTCAAAACCATTTCCTCGCTGATGACAAAAAAAAAAAAAAAATGACCACCTACCCATAAGCCATTGTTATATCTGGGTTATTGGAAATTGGAAGATTGGAGTCTGCAGACTGTGGGCCTATTGTGCCCAGTTCTTCATGCTGAAGCCTCCCTCCTGTCCCAGAATTCACATTATTTGAAGTACCCTCCACTGTTCTCCCTCTGGGAGGAAGCCAAACCCTCCCAGAATCTTCATATACAAAGAGAATTCAGACCAGCCATGTCTCATTCTTCTCCAGGCTGCACCAGTTTCTCTAGCATGACTCATTACTCCCATAGCTTCCTTTTATAGTTTGTTTTTGCCTATTACAATGTAAGCTCATTGATGGCAGGGACTGTCTGTCTTTCTACTACATATGTATAGTTTTTTGTTCAATCATGTCTAATTCTTCATGACCCCATTTGGGATTTTCTTGACAAAGATACTGAAGTGGTTTGTCATTTCCTTCTTCAGGTCATTTTACAGATGAGGAAACCGAGTCAGAGTTAAGTAAATTGTCAAGTGTCCCACAGCTGGAATGGGTCTGAGGACAGACTCCAGAGCTAGCACTCTATCCACTGTCCCACTGAGTTTCTCCTTTAGTTGTAGCATAATAACTGCTTAATAAATGCTTGTTAATTGACTGGATAAAATAGAAATCAACCATTCAGCTTTAATAATTTACTCATTGTTTTAGTTCTCTGCTACATGCTAACAAAGAATAGAGAAAAACAAAAAGTGTCTGTCCTCCGTAACTTACTAGTATTTATTTAGAGAAGAAATATGGTATAGTAGAAACAACAGTATATTTAGAATCAAGATATCTGAATTTCAGTTCTGACTCTCAACCTTGCCACCCATACTAGTGTGGAAGAATCACTTTGCTTCTCTTAGCCTCAATTTCAACGTTTAAAAGATGTTGATAGCAATACTTAATACTGCTTGTGATATTACTATGAAGAAAATACTTTATATAATTTGGAGCACTATTACCAGGTAGTGGCAAATGATTTCCATGCTAAACTGAGTGATAGAGAGCCTAAAAGCTATGGGATCTTAGAAAAGAACTGTGAGTTTTGACTAGAAGGAACAATAAACATCTTGAAAGATATGTAATTAATTCAAACAAAATCAGATTTAAATTTATAAGAATTCAAGCCATTCTTCAATTGATACATGGTCAAAGAATATGAACAGACAATTTTCAAATGAAGAAATTAAAACTATTTCTAGTCATAAGAAAAAGTGCTCTAAATCATTATTGATCAGAGAAATTCAAATTAAGACAACTCTGAGATACCATTAACACACCTCTCAGATTGACTAAAGTGACAGGAAAAGATAATGATGAATGTTGGAGGGAAAACTGGGAGATTCCTACATTATTGGTGGAATTATAAACAGATCCAGCCATTCTGGAGAGCAGTTTGGAACTATGCTCAAAAAGTTATCAAACTGAGTATACCCTTTGACCCAGCAGTGTTTCTTCTGGGCTTATATCCCAAAGAGATACTAAAGAAGGGAAAGGGACCTGTATGTTCCAAAATGTTTGTGGCAGCCCTCTTTGTAGTGGCCAGAAACTGGAAACTGAGTAGATGCCCTGGAGAGTGCTGAATAAGTTATGGCATATGAATGTTATGGAATATTATTGTTCTATAAGAAATGATCAGCAGGATAATTTCAGAGAGATGTCAAGTGTCTGAATGGAGAATGGCTGAATAAGTTATGGCATATGAATGTTATGGAATATTATTGTTCTATAAGAAATGATCAGCAGGGTGATTTCAGAGAGACCTGGAGAGACTTACACAAACTGATGCTGAGTGAAATGAGTAGGACCAGGACATCATTATATATAGCAACAACAAGACTAAATGGTGATTAATTCTGATGAACGTGGCTCTTTCCAGCAATGAGGTAATTCAGGCCAGTTTCAATGATCTTCTAATGAAAAGAGACATCTACACCCAGAGAGAGGACTGTGGGAAACTGAATATGGATCACAATATAGCATTCTCACTCCTTTTGTTGTTATTCACTTGCATTTTCGTTTTCTTACTCATTTTCTTTCCTTTTTGATCTGATTTTTCTTATGCAGCAAGAGAATTATATAAATATGTTTACATATATTGGATTTAACATATATTTTAACATGTATAACACTTATAGGATTGCTTGCCATCTAGGGGAGGTGGTAGGGGGGAAGGAGGAGAAAATTTGGAACACAAGGCTATGCAAGGGTCAATGTTAAAAAATTATCTTGCATATGTTTTGAAAATAAAAAGCCTTAAAAAATTAATCAAATTTAATTCCACAAATATCCTTCTACAGTGTACATGAAAAGTGACCATTTAGCTTTTCTTTTCATTCCCTCATATATACATTCATTTAATAAACATTTATTAAGCACCTATATGTGAGGGATAATGCTATTAGAGGCATTAGGTATTAGGCACATATATTCTAATAGGTATTTGATCTCTTTAATTTGGAAGTTCCTTCCAATGATGAGATTGAAATTCATCCATGCTTCATCTCTTGACGCTCTTGCCCATGTTCTCCAATAAATTAGCACATGGGTCCCCTCATATGGTGGAGATCTTCAGTTTCTCCTGATATTAAGATGACATCAGTAGAAATAGAAGATGGAAGTAGGTTATTTCCTCTTCTTAGAATGGTCTCAATAATAAGAGAAGCATCTATCCCATGAGGTTATTCTGACAAAAGCTCAAATAGAACTGTCCTCTCATCTATCTGGATGCTCCTTCTGGTGATATAAATCAACGTCCATCCACATGTGTCTCTGCAACTCCTGTTAATGTCCTTCCATAAATTGGCCACTGATCGCTTAACACTCATCTCTTCAACATGATAAAGGACTTTATCATTTCTTAAAAGCAAGAATTCTGTCCTATGTTTTCTATTTTCTATGTTTTCTACTCTTCACAGTGTTTAACAGAAAGGTGAAGGGAAAATCATTCAAAAATACATTACATTTAATTGATTGACAAGGAGGGGCCTAAATTTTCCTTATATATCTTGTATATTCCTTATATAACTATCTTATATATCTATTCTCCACTATTAACAGATATAAATTAAATTTTGGAAGCAGAAAGGGCTATGAAAGATCATTTCTCAAAAATATCTCAAACTTTCACTCACTTCTTAGAGTTGTCTGAACTTAACATGGCCTTTCTCTCAACTTATATTATTCAGATCAACTCTTTTCCTTTGCTTGGATAAATATATTTTTAGACAGCAAGGCTTTAGGAAAGGAAACAAGAAAGCTATAAAGTTCTTATAGATTAATGATATAAATACATACAAAAAAACCCCCTAAATTATGGATCTAGAACCGCTAATCTAGATCATACCAATACTAATCCATATTGCAGGAATAAGGATGTGTATGGATAGGGACTGCTAAATGAGAGAATTGTCTACATTTCCTTACAAAAAAATTATTATGGAAAAAAAGTTAAACAAGAAGTAGAGAATATATTTACAAAAGAAATGATTGTTGGATTTTTGGTGTTTTTGTTTTTTGGTATTTTTGTATCAAGATATTTAGAAGACATAGTAACACAAATGTCCTTCTTAATCTATAACTCAAACATATTTTGGAAAAAGTATGACTTTGGAATAGGAATTACACAGACTGTTTTGGCTGTAGAGCTGTATAGACAAAGTCCTAGTGATAAGTATACAGGAATGAGGCATGTTTTCTACTGGACAAAGGAAGTCTCATATGTGTAATTTTTGTTTTTGTTTTTGCTTTGTTTTGTTTTTTGATGGATTGCCAAGTCCATCTGCTTGCTGAAATATTTTCATGTAATGCACATGTGTTCACATGGGCATCTTTCCTCTTCTCAGCAATTTGTCCTGGGGCTGAGTGAGGGGTACTATCTCTGTGGGGTACCTGCAATGGTTCTGGGTTGCTACCCAGGGCTGGGAGAAGAGGCAATTTAATTCATTACAATAATATATGTGCTTATTATTATTTTTTTTGTAAATGAGCCCTGTGGCTATGCAACTACTGCATACAGTATTTATAAATACGATTAATATGGTGTCCACTTTCAGGAATGAGATGTCAACAAAATGGGGAAATAAAAAACATTATTAAGTCGACCAAAGGCTGCCAGCCAGCGTCTCCGCTCAGTTGTTTTTGAGCAATCGTAGCTTAATTAGCCCAATGCAGTAGAAATATGAAGTTAGAAAATCATAGCTTTCTATTGATGGATGAGGTCTTGAACCATTTTCTGTTTCAGTCTCTTGCTGCAAGCAGATGGATGCTTATTCAAGGTAGATGGTTCTTCACTCTGTTTTCAGAGATTTGGGGGAATAGAGGCTCCAATTAGATATAAAGGGCTTGAGATTTACATCATCAATTTCACTGCAAAATATATGGATCCTCAAAATATTTTTAAATTAGCATATAACAATTATGAAGATATGCAGAAATAAAAATAACATGACCTATTATATAGTTTTTATTATCCCAGCAAATGTTTGCTTACTATATAGTATGCTTAGAAAACTGGATTTTATAGGATAAAAATTATAAAAAAAAAAAAAGCATAAGGTACTGTTTCTGTTTCCACTCTAGCTTGGGAAGGCAAAACCAATTGCATTCATTGAAAATCAGTTTATTGATAATAATAGTTCATATTTATGGAGTACATTAGAGTTTACAAAGTGATTTCCTCATAATAACTTCATGAAATAGTATAAGTATTATGTTCATTTTTTAAATGATGAATTTGAATCTCAGAGAGTTCAAATGATTCCTGAAAGGTCAAACAAAACTAAGAAGAGAATCCAGATCACCTGGTTCAAAGTTCAAAGTTCTTTCTACTATATTTCATTACACTATACTAATCCTATACTTGAAACTTGAAATAAACCTTAAAAAGATGGGTGGGGATGGGAAAGGAGAGGTTCAACGAATATAATGAACTATGGAGAAAAGTAAAAAAGGCAAGTTTGCATACTTAAGAGATTAACTCATATATAATAAATCTCTTTTGCTGTAATATAAATACAAATTCTTTTATCTACTCTTTAAGCATGGAGAAACAATTGACCACTTTCCTTCCTATAAAAATTCCCTAATGTTCAAGTCACCCATAAAGGTTAGAGTGTCTTGTGGAGAACATTTTGTAATGGAGGTATTTGTCAATAAATATTTAGTGCATGCTCTACTTAGATTTCCTTTTCTTCATTGGTTATACATGTAATGTTCTCTTACTGGGTATTATTCAAAAAAAAGGAGGATTGTAGCTATCAGTAATTGAGGTACTACTATTGTGAGATGATGAAGAGTCCTCTGCTTCTTTCTAGAGCAAGAAGGACAATGACTTAAGACACAAAAATATAAGTGAATGAATGAAAAGGGAATGAATGAACTCTCAGATTCTTCCTCCATAACTTTTGAGTAAGAAAGAATGTATTGAGCAAATAGTTCCTGCCCAACTTGCCAGTGGCACCTCTGTGTGTATTTTTTTTCCCCTAATCAGAGGTAAAAACAGATGTGTCTTAATAGTACCCAGAAAACTTCTAAGAACCAGAAGTCCATCAAAGCAGTGCTGAGAATGCACCAGCAACTAGAGATAGCTAGTATTACTCACTATCTCCAGTAGCAATAGTCGCTAAGGTCACTAAGTTCAACAGCCAAGCAATCTAAGATCCTTTATGATGCAAGATACCTGTCTAGCTAATTATCTAGCATGGACTATATGCTCTAAAATAATGTATTAGGGATTCAATAAAAGTCAAAGTCAGCTATCAGAGCCACAACAAATAAACTCCCCTTTAGTCCATGGATTCTCACATGTTTGCTTCATTTCCTGAGTCTTCAGTTTTCATTCTACTTTCTTCAAATACACATTTGAATGTGAAAGGGTGTGTATCTTCCACTTCAATTCATCTTCATATATATTTTCCCCTAGTGTTCAGGTACTTAAACATTTGAGTCACCTTTTTTTTTTTTACTAAGATCCTGACTTGAACTGGATTTTTCCTAAAATGTGATCTCTAGAACTGATCTAACATAATACAGAAAGTGTTTCCAGAAAAGCAGAGTATGGGATTATCACTTCTCTATTTCTGCACACAATGCTTTTTCTCACAACCTAGTATTGCTTTTTTGCCTGCTATTTTAAATTGCTATTCTTTTTTTTCCCTGAGGCAATTGGGGTTAAGTGACTTGCCCAGGGTCACACAGCTAGGACCTATTAAGTGTATGAGGCTAGATTTGATCTCAGATCCTGACTTCAGGGCTGATGTTCTATCCACTGTGCCACCTAACTACCTCTAAATTGCTATTCTTATTGAGCTTTAGGTTAACCAAAATTCTCTGATTTTTTTCTGAAAAAATGATCATATATATTCTTTGTGATTTTTATTTCTTCTTTATTCCAAGTGCAGACTAACTTTTATTTTATTATAGTCTGTTAAGTTCTTTGAATACCTGATTTTCTTCTTCAGTATATCAACTATCCTGCTGATATTTATTCATTCACAAGTTTAAAAAAAAAAGTTTTCTGATGTTGTTCAAAAATTAATAAGAATACTGAACAAGATAGGTCTAACACAGATGACTGGGACACTATATTAAAGAACACACGCAAGTCAACATTATCTCATTAATGATTTTATTAGGAAGAAGGAAAGAAGAAAAGAAGGAAAAAGTTGCCATTTCTTAAGGACCTACTATGTGTCAGACAATTTGTTATAAAATTATATCATTTTATCTGCCTAACCTCCCTGGGGTATAAGTGAGGGAAGAAAAGAATGAATGAACTTTTGTATAGTATCCACCATACGTCAGGAATTGCTTTAAGAAATTTTTATATATATTATTTCATTTGATTCTCACAACAGCCTTTAAAAATAGTTGCTTTTGTTATCTCCATTTAGCTTTTGAGAGAACTGAGGCTAAGATTAAGCCCAGAGTCATGCAGCTATTAAGTGTTTTGAGTCCATATTTGAATTCAGTTCTTCCTGACTCTGTGCCCAGTGCTCTATCAACTATGCCGTCAGCCTTCTGGCTATTCAGTCATTTTAGAATCTACTAACAATACCGTGATCTAACTTTTAATCTTGTCCACAAGTACAGGAAGAGAAAGTATACATACATGCTTGGCTGAAATCTAAGGATATTATGTCTCCAACATTTTTCTGCTCTGCCAATCTGGTTACCCCGTTAGAAAAGGCACTGTAGTTATTCTGATAAAACCTGTTCTTGATGAAACTGTTGAGGTGTAGACCAAATGTTGAGGTCTAGATTTGGGGTACCTAAATGAAATTAGGGTTTAGTTAAGGTCTAGTGGCAAAGTGTACCTTTGTGGTACAGGGAGTGAAGCAAAGCTCCCCTGCAACCCCCTTAGATTCGGCGCAAGGATACGGTGGTAAATGAGGTCTAGTAGGGGAGCGAATTCCCAATAAAAGCATTTATTGGCCTGGAGAGCTAGATTGATAAAAGAGGTTTATTACTGAGTTTAGAAGTAGGAGATAGGTAAAGGTAGAGATAAGGAGGGCACTGGACAGAGGGTCCAGTGGACAGGGTCCTCACATGGCTACCATGTTTGGAATCTCTGCAAAGAGGGGTTCCCAGCGTGGCCCTTTTGTAATAGGAGACTTAGCTCGAGGGGCTTTGGGGTGTAGCCCCAAAGTTGGCTCAGATCCGGGTGGGGCTGGGACAGGTCTGGATCTTCTATTGGAATTCAAAGGTACCAGGATTTGTGAGTCAAAGGGTAAGGGTAATTTACATTAAACAGGGGGGGTTGGGAATCAAAGATTGGAATCTTTCCCGCATCATTCCCCCCTCAAGCAATTGGAACTTAAATTCATTTAAGGAAAAAGATATGGGGCAAAGTCTGTTATTGAGACAAGAATTGAAGTTTTTCTCCTTCCAGGATTTTCCAAGTCCAGGGGTCCCCTCTTCAAAACCATAATGATTTTAAATGATCATTTCTTTCCTTCCTAAATATTCCTAAACTACCTCTTCAATATTCTAGAATTTTTCTAGGAATGGAGATCAAACTCAAAGTGTCAGAAACTTGGAAGTAGAGGGAACTATAGGAGGCATCCAATCCAGCCCCCTTATTTTATAGGAGAGGGAACGGAGGCAAAAAGAAGTAAAGTTACTTGTTCAGACTCTTTCTTCTTTTTCTTCAAATTGAATTGAAGTCTTTAAAAGATCCTCTTCCTTCTCCCCTTCCTCCCGTTTCTCCTTCTTCTTTCTTTCTTTCTTTCCTTCTTTTTTTCTTTCTTTCTTTCTTTTTTTCTCCTCCTCCTCCTTCTCCTCGTCCTTCTCCTTCTCCTCTTCCCCCTCCTCCTCCTCCTCCTTATTCTTTTTCTTCTGATTCTCATTCTCTTCCTCCTGCTCCTCTTCCTCCTCCTCCTCCTCCTCCTTCTTCTTCAAATTGAGTCTTTTTTTTCCTGTCTCCATCTATCTAGGATTCATTCCATTAACCATGATCTTTTAAAGATCTTCAATGGTGAAATATCAATTTATTATTTATGTGAAAGAGAAATTAGAAGGAGCAAGATAAGAGATCTTTAAAATAAAACATTCTTTTTTTGTAATGTTGTGCAATATGGGTAAACCTGGTGTTTTTATTTCATTTCTAAACGAAGGCATGCATGGACTGTAAGTATGAGGCTTCTGTATAATCTACAAATCTTAGGCTTTGTTCATTACTTTTCCCTGATCTATATTTTACAAAAACATTCTTATCTCCCTCCTCTTAACTCACCATTGCTTTGAAGTTCCTAATCATCCAAAGTTATGTTGATTTAACTGGGAATGTCACATCAAATTCTTTAGAAATTCTCTCTCCTTCACCACCTTCACCAATAGATTGTTTACTTGCTGCAAATATTTTTAATCTCTTTTTTAAAAATATTGAGTATAAGTACTATAAAATGTAATGACCAAAACTCCCATTAAATTATTTGTCTTGCTTTGAAGCACACAATAAAATTACTTTCACCAAGTCCTTCATATGCTTTTTCAAAGAATTCAGATGAGGTATCTAACCATTCAGCTATAACTTCTTTTCTTATTCTGGTTTCATCTAGAATGAGAATGACATAATGACAGAATTCAGTTCTACTAATAGTATGCCCAGTCAATGGTCAATGGACAAAGATGTCCCCTTTAGAAGGTCAATAGCTAAGTCATTGTCGGTGAAAGACTAATAATAACTGCTTTTTAGAGCCTTCTTTCTCTTTTCAGTCATTCTAGTCTTGTCATTACCTAAGTAAAATGTAACCACACGGTACTGAATCCTTTTCACATTTTTTTCTTTGTTGCAGTAGTTGACTTGGCCAAATAATTCCTTACCAAATGGCTTGCCTGCTGGTGATGAGTCTTATTTTATACTTGGCAAGGCTGGCCTTTAAAAACAACAACCAAAAAAAAATACAAAAAAAAAAAAAAAGCAAAAACACAGGCTCAACTGGTTATTAGGACCATACTTGGGGCCTCTCCAATCCTCTTCCATTATCAGACCTTGTGTTTTACTGATAGCAAGAGTCTTAAAGAATTCTAGGTTACCTCCATATCACAATGAGACTTTCAAGGATAAATTTATATAATTTCCTTTTGGTGTCCTCTCTTTTAAAGGGGGAAAAGATTAAGACAAGTCACATATTTTTCCGTTTGTAAGCTTTTGGCAGAACAAGAACTGTAGCAGATGTCCAGATAGTTGAAGTCCCCTATTGCTACAATATCATGTTTGCATTGCCAGATTTGTGTTATGTTTCCCAAACTCTTCATCTAATTCCTCCTTCTGCCCAGGTGCTCTGAATTATATTCCAACTATGATACCATTTCTATTTCTTCTTCCATTGACTGTCACCCAAATGTTCTTCAGCATGATACTCCCTTCTGACTATAGGATTTTCTTGCATCAATATATCTCTTTAATGTGTTATTCCTGTCTCTTATATGTTCTCCACCTTTAGATCAAGCTTTGTCATTTAGAGCTGTGTCTTAGTTATGATTCCTATTTTATCAAATCCCAAGGAGACCTATAAGCAAATTAGCTTCCTTTTTCCAGATCTCTAGTTCATCTATTTCATAAAAATAGTTTGTCCATTTATGTATAAATATTTTTGAGTTTGTTTTGTTTTGTTTTAATTTCTGATTTTTTTTCCTGAATTTTGTCTCCTGTGAATTGTTTGGAAACTCTACTACTATTCTTTTTTCTTTGTTGTTCCTATTCTATGTATTATTGCTATGTATAAATTGATGGGTTTCTCTCTTCTATTTTGATCTTAAATTTCTCTTAATCAGATGTTCAATAGTCCTTATAAATATATTGCCCTGTTCTCATTAAATATACTCCATTATGGGCAAAAGAACATCATGCCTATATTTGAAACTGTGGACTTGATTGGCTTCACTTTATATCACCAATGAAAACAATGGCATCCTATAGTTCTCTAATGTAATGTCCTTGCTTCTTTGCCATTAAATTTCACTTTATTTTCCCATATTTTTTCCCTGCTTCTCTTTCCCTACTACCTTTTCATCTCTCAGAATTGTAGCTCTAATCATCATCTCCTATACTTTATTTTTTCCTCTTCTCCAATTCTCAGCATTTTATCTGGTCATTGTACAAGAATTATAATTTATGATCACTCAAAGGGCAATGGATAGATGAATGCACAATGCTTGTGGTCAGTACATAGAATATCACAGTACAGAAGTGGTAGGAAGGAGGGCCATTCATATAGTGAGAACAAGGATAATCAATAATATCTTCATGATGTCAGGAGATCATGAGGAAGGTTTTGAATACACTGATCAGACTCTAAATTTAGGTAAGAATAGTGGCAGAAAATAGCATTGCATATGCATAGCTTCATCCAATGTCAATGATGTTTTATATTTCCATATGTATTCATCTGCACTGTTTTCTGGTCCTCTCATTCTGTTTAAGTATCAACACTCTTTTAGGTGTTCTTTCAGTGGCCTTTGGTTGTCATTATTTACTTTCTAAAGTCTTAATCTTTTTTGTTTTACTGGGATAGGAGGTAAGAAGAAATAGCCTATCTAATAGCTTTGAATGGATTGTAAATTCTTGGAGATCAGTAACTCTTTTGTTGCTTTCATTTTCAAAACAACCACAATAAAAACAGTTCAGATTTTTTAAAATAACACTTAAGATGTTTAAAGTTGGGTAAAATGAAAGTAAAAATTGTGTCTATCTCTCTGTATCTTTATCTTTCTCCACGTGTGTATATACATATATATGCACGTATGTATACATTACATATGTGTGTCCTCTACTGAATGATGAAAAATAACATGGTCTAGTCATGTGAGTAAAACAATAACTGGACTGAGAGTGATTAGATTTAAGACCTAACTCTCACTTGGGGGTGCTTCTTTAGGCAAGATATTGAACCTCCAGTTCATCCAACCAGTTATGGGACTATGAATTGCAAGTCTGATACAGATCTGCACTGATTAGGTGAATTTCTACACTGAGAATTCCCTAAACAAAGGAAAGCACACACTGATGGTGGTTAGGGGGAGGGGGAATTTAAGAGAAAAGAGGAAAAGAAGAAAAAGAGAGAAAAAAAAATGAAAAGACAAAAAAGAAGAAGGAGGGGAGAAGAGGGAAGAAAAGGAAGAAGTTCAGACAAATAGAAGTTGAAGCAAAAGAACAAAAACCCAATAAATACAAGTACACTGTTTCTACTCTTCTTACTCATTAACAATTTTGTAATGTGGAAATGCATTATTAGTCCGTTATTGTACATGTATATGTACATGTACATGTATCACTTCGACTAAAAGTGATATCTCTTGACTTTCAACCTCTATAGGGCTTTGTTTTTAAAACTCGGAAGGCGTTTAGGTTGTCTTGAATTATAATGTAGTAATTGTCTTTTCTTATCTTTTTAAGAATACCAGTATTTCTCATAAATCATTTTTCTTCAACATAACTCCTCCTATTAGTAATTCACTTAATTTTTATTGTGGAAAACCATTCATACCTTGCCAGAAGAAAAATAAAATCAAGTGGCTAAAAAACTAGTGATAATTCCTTCTGTTGAAATCCTGTAAAAAGCAATATAGGTGGCCATGGGCCATGTCTCCCAAATCAATATATCAGTATTTATCAGGAGTGAGACAGAGGATGTATCTTTTGTTTATATGAAATATGGACTGACTGCTAAAAATATTTCTAGTTAAGTTCCCTGCTAATAGTATATGGATGACTCTGATGAGTTCATGTTTGTAATCTGAGTATATCTGAGTATCAACTTTTTTCTGAGACTTCTTGTTGACTACAATTCTTTCTGTTCATGCACTAGGTCCAAACGAAACTTGGGACCTCAGAAACCATCAAATTCAATTCAATTGCTCTCTTAAAACAAAGAAGGCTCCACAGCATTTCTGACAAATGATTCTCTAGGATGTGCTTGAAGATTTTTGACCTTGATTATTGGTTGTCATAGAAAGATGAAACAACAACAACAATCACAAGGAGTTTACAAATCATTAACCATTTAATAAGGTTTATGATGGGTGTCTGGCAATGAGAACATAAATATAAGAATGAAAACCCTCAAGGAGCTTATATTCTAATGGGGAAGCAACCAATAAAATTTGAATAAAGAAAAAAAAATGAATGAAAGAAATAAACATAGCCAGATTGAGGAAATGATAGAAAAAGTACCAAGAAGAAAGAGTGTAGTTTTAAAAGAAATGGGATTTGGCTAGTTTGAATGTCCTCTCTAACAGGAAGGTTTGGGAAGGAAGTAGTCACAGGGAAAGTCTATAGGCATCAGTGAAGTCCAAAGGGGAAATGAGATTCCAGGAGAGAGAGGTTTGTAGAGTACAATCAAGAAATTTTAGAGAATCAGGAGGGTAGCCTGGAGAATAATATAGACTAGGATTTCTTCCTAACTGTGTGACTTTTTGGAAGTCATTTAACCTCTCAGTACCTTTCTTATTAAATGAGGGAAATGAAATAGTTGACCTCTAGTGGTGCTTCCATCAAAAAAAAAAAATCCAATCAAATAACAATTTTCAGCCTTTACTTTCATAGTTTTATTAAATAAAAATGAATTCGTTTAATGTCATTGTGAAAACTATAAAAACAACATACATACTTTTCTTAAAAAGATGAATGAAGGATAAATATTCCTTAGAAACTGACAAAATTAATATATTTTAAGGCACTGTTAAACGTGATAGTTTTTAAAAAAAAATCTCTTCTAACAGAAAAAAAGAAAGAAAAAATCTAATCTGAATCCCACTCTTTTCTAAGTAAAACAATTACTAACCTATTCTCTTTTAATCATGTATTTTTTACTTCTAAAATAAGAAAGGAACAGATTCCATGAAAATGGCAAAAATCTTTAGGGTAGTAAATAACAAATTCTAGCATATCATCTATATATTGTTGTTTGGTCTTCATTCTCAGAAAGGATTATGATATCAGGGAGCTGATGCCATGACATGCAGATGAATTGGATTGAAGTGAGGGGGAGCTGTGCAAGGTCACCAGCCTCACTTTCCCCTCCAGAGCCATCTGGGTCTAGAGGCCAGATATAAATCAGAATAACTGGAGATGGTCCTGGATGCAGTGGGAAACCTTGGCCTTTTTAAGCGAAGGTATTCAACAGGGATTGTATAAATAGGAATGTAGCAAACAGGAAAAGGGATGCTGATATTTCCTTTTCATCTTTAATATGACCCTTCCTAAAGCATTGGGTCCAGAACTGAGAAAAAATGTTGAAGACTGCAAGGTTTATAGAGCAATGAAGAACATAATTTTAAAATATCTTACACTTTTGTAGCCCATTCTATTTTGTCAAAACCCATTTATATCTCTTATCTCATTGTACCTTTAAAATGTCCTGTGAGTTCCGTTAGGCAGGTACTATTATCCTCACTTGATAGTTAAGGAAGCTAAAAGAAATTAGATGACTTGACCAAGGTCACAAAGCTAGTCAGAGGCAGTAAAACTTCAGACTCCCTGACTTCTATGTCAGTTCATTTTATAAGACCAAATAGTCAGCAAATAAGACCATCAAGAAAAGGTTAAAGGAACAGGGATATTTCAGTCTGGTGGCTGAGTGGTAAAAGGAAGATTTCATAATAGTTTTCAGGAATATGAAAAGTTATTACATAGAGGATGGTGACCAGATGTTCTTTATATCCATAGATGACCAAATGAGAGAAAATGGGCTTAAGCTGCAATAAAAGGATTTGGGGAGAGACAGAATTCTACATTAAAGACAACTAATATTCATTAAACACCTAATATGTGCAGGAGATTATGCTAGACCCTGAGGGTATGAATAAAAAAAATTGGACACAATCTTTGCTTTCAAAAATCCTAACCCATGCTATAAAGTAATTAGATATGTGCATGAATAATTAAAATTCCTTAAGATATGTTAAGTGCATAGTTGAGGTAGCACAGAAGGCCTTCTGGAATTGAAGAGGTAAAACTCATTTGAGGGTAACAAAGGAAGACTAATGAAAAAGGTGACTCCTAAAATGAGGCTTGATGGATAATAAATCAAAGAGTTAATATTTCTAATATACTTTAAAGTTTACAGAGCACATTATGTATGTTAATCTCACTGAAACCTGGCATCAAACCTGTGAAGTAAATAATACAAGTTATTCTCATTTTACAGATGAAGAAACTAAGACTGAGTATGACTAAATAGTTTCTCATATAATTAATAAAAAATTAGAGTAAGAATTGAATCTAGTTCTCTTTGTACAGCAAGTCCAAGGCTCTTTGGATATTCTAAGATCATAAAGAAAGATACAGAGTTGAGAAAGGAAGCACAGAGTATTAAATAGCCTAGTCTGATTATAGCAGTGAATAGATAAAGAAGAGAGGTGTGATTTGAGGCAGAAAAGTTAGTTTAAGATTGATTTGAATACCAGGAGTTTCAACTTTCTTCCACTAAACAAACAAATAAATAAATGTATGAATGAATGAATAGCCATGGAAGATTTGTGATCAGAGAATAACCATTCATATGAAGAAGTATTAGTCTAATGAGGGTACAGAAAAAAATAGAGGCAGGAAAGTTTAGAAAGCTAAGGAATGATTTTCCCATCTGTGTTGTTGCTTTGTTTGGTTGGTTTTTTTTTTTTTTTTTTTAACTTTTGAATATACAGTTGGGACTCAAAATGGAAAGGGTTTTTGAGCACTTGAAGAATAGATGTGCTCCCATCTATCTGAGGGATGAGTTGAGTGAAAGCTTGTTCAAAGACTGGATAGAGAACTGATTGATTTCTAGAGGCCCTGTCCAAGCTATCTAATGTTGTGAGATGGCAAGGAATCAAAGGACATAAGCATTATCAAAATCCTATTATCATTTCCCCCTTTCTGATTCTCTATGGGACCCAGTGAAAGCCGAGGCAGATGTGTTTCTAATACAGCCAACGTGCTGCCTTTTTCACAGAGAATCAGAAATATAAGAGCTAGAAAGACTTTTTTTTTCTTCCATTTCCCAAAGGCCTTGGCAAAATTGTTCCCAGAGTTCCCTCTTGCTTTGTCCAGTCAAGTTTTAAATAACCCAAACAATGAAGCTTCTACCAGGGCCCTTGGGAGGCTCCTCTGCAATTCAATAGATTTTCTCTTTAGGATATTTCCTTCATAGCAAGCCTATTTTAGAAGAAAATCATCCCATTTCTCTCACTTATGTTCTCTGTATCATATACTAACATCTCTTTAGGCTTACTTTCAGGGCACCCTTTTACCCCACCCAAATCAAGTTTATAGCCTTCCAGTTCCTCTAGCTGCTGTTCATAGACCTCCTTTGTCATTCTTTGACCGAAGCATTCATATTTATTTATTTTTTAGCTTTCCTTGGGGGGGTCTGAATGCCACTGAAGCTAAGATGTATCTCTGGGGCTGTGGCCAAGGGAAGTATACCTGTATCGATTAAGAATCCTGATTATCTAGCCACTCACTTGGGAACCTGCTTCTTTCTCTCTCTCTCCCCCTCTCTTCTTCTCTCTGTCTCTGTCTCTGTATCTATCTGTCTCTCTCCTTTTGCTCTCTCTCCCTCTCTTTCTCATTCTCTTCTCTCTGTCTCTTTGTCTCTGTCTCTGTCCTCTCTTTTGGTCTCTCTGTCTCTGTCTCTCTCTCCTTCTCTCTCTGTCTCTGTCTGTCTCTCTCCTTCTCTTGCTCTCTCTCCCTCTCTCTCTCATTCTCTTCTCTCTGTCTCTTTGTCTCTGTCTCTGTCCTCTCTTTTGGTCTCTCTGTCTCTGTCTCTCTCTCTCTCTCCTTCTCTCTCTGTCTCTGTCTGTCTCTCTCGTTCTCTTGCTCTCTCTCCCTCTCTCTCATTCTCTCTCTCTTCTCTCTGTCTCTCTCTTTCTCTCTCTCTCTCTTATTCTCTCTCTGTCTGTCTCTCTCTGTCTCTGTCTCTGTCTCTCTCTCTCTCTGTCCCCTTCCTTTGCATTCCCCAATGTTGACTATAGCCTGTGTAGTGTAAAGAAACTGTATCACTTTAGAAAAACATTTTTACTTTAAAAAAAAAAAAAAAAAAAAAAAAGGAAAACAAGTTGTATTACTTTCTTTGTGCTCTACTGAGCCCTGCAGTGCATTAGGCTGTATGTAGCATATATAAGTGTGTGTGTATGTACATATATATTATATATGTTCACACATACACATATATAATATTGTTTCTTACTAAAGAAACGGTTGAATAGAACTATCTGGTTTAAAGGATGAGCCTGACTGATTACTGTAATTCATAGGGCCTTAATTAGCTGCACAAACCATTAGCTACAATTAGACTATTATAAAACACTTGATGCGCTATGTCAACCATGGGGCCTCATTTATTCTTGTGGCAGGAATGGGGTGGGGGGGCAGGCGCGCCATACCGCCAAGCATGCTAATAAAGAATGATTTTTGATTTAAGATGTTGCCGATAGTGCCTCAAAATTAATCTCAATAGCTGTCTAATTTGTGTCGGTGGATGGTATATTTATTGTAAGATGACACCAAAGCTAAATGAGTTACCTGAAGCAGGAGTGTTAATGTCAGTGCCTGGAGACTCCACTCCATATGCTGGCGTACAGCTAGGAGCTGGAGCCGAGTGCTCCCAGCGGGCCACTCGGCCTCATCTGTCTCCGAAAATGCGGCAACCTGACTTCCACTTTATGATCCTTAAATAATAATAATAAAAGAGCGAGGGAGAGGGGGAGAGGAACACGGAGATAGGAAGGGGGTTGGAGACAAGCACCAGAGCAGCTTCTCCAAGGGTGGGTTTCCAAGGGCAGAGAGGGAAGCTGAGATAATTATGGAAATGAAGTAGAGAGGTTGGGGTAAGGAGTCCTATGAGCGGACATCTCTGCAGCCCTTTACAGAGGTAAAAATGCTTTCCGAGTTATTTCCTTTGAAATACCTTAACCCAGACTTGGGAGGTAGATGAGGGAGGCTTCGGGTTTAGAGAGACAGGGTTGGGCAGCAAAAGTACTGGGGTCAGTGACCCTGGCCTCCAGACACAAATAAAAAACTCCAGCTCTTGGCTTCAGGCATTTTTTTTTTTTCTTCTCCCAATTCTCTACTGACTTCCTTTAAATCCTAACTAAAATCCCTTCTCTGACCCCTCTTAATCCCAATGCCTCCCCTCCTCCATTGATTATTTTCTATTTATTCCGCATATAGCTCACTTTATATGGATGTGTTTGCACGTGGCTTTCCACAATAGATTGTAAACTCCTTGAGGGCAAAAACTATCTTTTGCCTGACTTTTTTTTTTTTTTTTTAAATCTGTAATACCTCTGAGGCTTTTACTTAGGAGGTGCTTAATAAATGTTTATTGAATGAATGAACCAAACTTGAATGGTAGTCTTGGGGTATGGGGAAGAAGGAGAGGTGGAGGTTCCTTCAAACAAAACCATTTAATCAATATTCATTGCATTAGTACAAGGATTTATATTCATCACAACACTTTTACTTCTTATAGCAATAGACATTCTCAGCTATGAAGCAAAAAATAAAAAAATTGGAAAGGGAGGTATCTTTATATCTATTGTAGAGAAGTAACTGAAATATAGAAGAGGTTAGTCATAGAAAAAGAGTAAGGACTTAAGTTTCCTAGTCCTAAATTATTTA
Organism: Sarcophilus harrisii; assembly: GCF_902635505.1. Classification (NCBI taxonomy): domain Eukaryota; kingdom Metazoa; phylum Chordata; class Mammalia; order Dasyuromorphia; family Dasyuridae; genus Sarcophilus; species Sarcophilus harrisii. The sequence goes on along the minus strand of NC_045426.1, from coordinate 377,444,416 downwards.
CTTATAACATACCTCCCATTCTCATTTATTCAAGAATCACACAATAAATAGCAACAGAAATAAAAATGCTGACCTGAGAATCTGAAAAGCCCAAATTTAAATCTCACTAAAGATGGTTAATAGTTTCATTATCTTGAGCAAGTCACTTAATTTTCCTCAATCTCAGTTTTCTAATATGGAAAATGGGAATAAATAATGTGTACTTGCTAAGGTTGGAAAAATGAAATGAGATGACACACATAAAAAAACTGGTGTATTGTAGATGCTAAACATTATTATTATTATTATTAATGCCTGTTTGAGTTTACTTCTAGAAAAGAATTTGTACCTGCGGATTAATTTCTCTTTAATAGTGGAAAATTTGAGGATGCATAATAATGTACTATGCTAGTGCTCCGACATTGACTCATATGAAGTAGTAATGATAGAAGATAAACTTGGTGGGTATCTAAGAGTTACTTTAAATCCATAATTATTATATCATAATTATGACTTATGAAAAAGATAATTCACTGTCTCAACCCAAATTTTACTAGTTGGATAGCATTCTTCAGTTCTAATGTAGTCAATTTTTTGATCATAATAGAATCTTCAACATAGCTCATGACGATAATCATATTGGACTTGAGTATCAATGATAATAACTTCAATCTTGTGTCCAAAGATATGTTGTAATCCATTTATCATAGAAGTGCACCTTTAATTCTTCTATTAAGGTTTTACTTGATATGAGGATGACAATCTGTCTGTGCCATTTTACAGATGAGAATCGCAACTATCCTCTACAATAAATCTTCTCTAATCTCTAATCTACATTAATCTTCAGTTCATATTCACTCATTAAGCCTTTCTTCTTCTGAAGATTCTCTATGGCATGATAAATGCTATCTCTTCAACTTGAATATATGGCTTCAAATCACTTCTCCATTTACTTCTCCTTCCTTCTCCTTCTACCATTATGCCGTTCTGAACCTTTCCTTCTCAGCATTTCCTTCTCACTTCTCCTTCTCAGTCTTCTCCTTTCTTCGAATCTTCATCACTTCTTTCTCATCCTAATTCTCCTATCTCTTTCCATTGCTCACTACATTCCTTTCCTTCATCTTCTCTTCTATCACTTCTGCAACTTTATCCTTCTCATTGCTCTTTCCATTCTCCTTCTCATTAGCATCCTTCTCACTTGTCACTTCTGCCTGATCATCTTCTCTTACATCTGTCTCCTTCTCATAGCTGTCTCCTTCTCCTTATCCTTTACCATCCTTCCTTGTCCATTCTCTTCTCACTTTGTTCTTCTCCTTTCACTTCTCCTTCATCCATTTAACTCACTTCTCCTTCTCCTTCTCCTTCTCCTTCTCCTTCTCCTTCTCCTTCTCCTTCTCCTTCTCCTTCTCCTTCTCCTTCTCCTTCTCCTTCTCCTTCTCCTTCTCCTTCTCCTTCTCCTTCTCCTTCTCCTTCTCCTTCTCCTTCTCCTTCTCCTTCTCCTTCTCCTTCTCCTTCTCCTTCTCCTTCTCCTTCTCCTTCTCCTTCTCCTTCTCCTTCTCCTTCTCCTTCTCCTTCTCCTTCTCCTTCTCCTTCTCCTTCTCCTTCTCCTTCTCCTTCTCCTTCTCCTTCTCCTTCTCCTTCTCCTTCTCCTTCTCCTTCTCCTTCTCCTTCTCCTTCTCCTTCTCCTTCTCCTTCTCCTTCTCCTTCTCCTTCTCCTTCTCCTTCTCCTTCTCCTTCTCCTTCTCCTTCTCCTTCTCCTTCTCCTTCTCCTTCTCCTTCTCCTTCTCCTTCTCCTTCTCCTTCTCCTTCTCCTTCTCCTTCTCCTTCTCCTTCTCCTTCTCCTTCTCCTTCTCCTTCTCCTTCTCCTTCTCCTTCTCCTTCTCCTTCTCCTTCTCCTTCTCCTTCTCCTTCTCCTTCTCCTTCTCCTTCTCCTTCTCCTTCTCCTTCTCCTTCTCCTTCTCCTTCTCCTTCTCCTTCTCCTTCTCCTTCTCCTTCTCTTCTTCTCCTTTTCCTTCTCCTTCTCCTTCTCCTTCTCTCCTTCTCCTTCTCCTTCTCCTTCCTTCTCCTTCTCCTTCTCCTTCTCCTTCTCCTTCTCCTTCTCCTTCTCCTTCTCCTTCTCCTTCTCCTTCTCTTCCTTCTCCTTCTCCTTCTCCTTCTCCTTCTCCTTCTCCTTCTCCTTCTCCTTCTCCTTCTCCTTCTCCTTCTCCTTCTCCTTCTCCTTCTCCTTCTCCTTCTCCTTCTCCTTCTCCTTCTCCTTCTCCTTCTCCTTCTCCTTCTCCTTCTCCTTCTCCTTCTCCTTCTCCTTCTCCTTCTCCTTCTCCTTCTCCTTCTCCTTCTCCTTCTCCTTCTCCTTCTCCTTCTCCTTCTCCTTCTCCTTCTCCTTCTCCTTCTCCTTCTCCTTCTCCTTCTCCTTCTCCTTCTCCTTCTCCTTCTCCTTCTCCTTCTCCTTCTCCTTCTCCTTCTCCTTCTCCTTCTCCTTCTCCTTCTCCTTCTCCTTCTCCTTCTCCTTCTCCTTCTCCTTCTCCTTCTCCTTCTCCTTCTCCTTCTCCTTCTCCTTCTCCTTCTCCTTCTCCTTCTCCTTCTCCTTCTCCTTCTCCTTCTCCTTCTCCTTCTCCTTCTCCTTCTCCTTCTCCTTCTCCTTCTCCTTCTCCTTCTCCTTCTCCTTCTCCTTCTCCTTCTCCTTCTCCTTCTCCTTCTCCTTCTCCTTCTCCTTCTCCTTCTCCTTCTCCTTCTCCTTCTCCTTCTCCTTCTCCTTCTCCTTCTCCTTCTCCTTCTCCTTCTCCTTCTCCTTCTCCTTCTCCTTCTCCTTCTCCTTCTCCTTCTCCTTCTCCTTCTCCTTCTCCTTCTCCTTCTCCTTCTTCTCCTTCTCCTTCTCCTTCTCCTTCTCCTTCTCCTTCTCCTTCTCCTTCTCCTTCTCCTTCTCCTTCTCCTTCTCCTTCTCCTTCTCCTTCTCCTTCTCCTTCTCCTTCTCCTTCTCCTTCCTTCTCCTTCTCCTTCTCCTTCTCCTTCTCCTTCTCCTTCTCCTTCTCCTTCTCCTTCTCCTTCTCCTTCTCCTTCTCCTTCTCCTTCTCCTTCTCCTTCTCCTTCTCCTTCTCCTTCTCCTTCTCCTTCTCCTTCTCCTTCTCCTTCTCCTTCTCCTTCTCCTTCTCCTTCTCCCTCTCCTTCTCCTTCTCCTTCTCCTTCTCCTTCTCCTTCTCCTTCTCCTTCTCCTTCTCCTTCTCCTTCTCCTTCTCCTTCTCCTTCTCCTTCTCCTTCTCCTTCTCCTTCTCCTTCTCCTTCTCCTTCTCCTTCTCCTTCTCCTTCTCCTTCTCCTTCTCCTTCTCCTTCTCCTTCCTTCTCCTTCTCCTTCTCCTTCTCCTTCTCCTTCTCCTTCTCCTTCTCCTTCTCCTTCTCCTTCTCCTTCTCCTTCTCCTTCTCCTTCTCCTTCTCCTTCTCCTTCTCCTTCTCCTTCTCCTTCTCCTTCTCCTTCTCTTCTCCTTCTCCTTCTCCTTCTCCTTCTCCTTCTCCTTCTCCTTCTCCTTCTCCTTCTCCTTCTCCTTCTCCTTCTCCTTCTCCTTCTCCTTCTCCTTCTCCTTCTCCTTCTCCTTCTCCTTCTTCTCCTTCTCCTTCTCCTTCTCCTTCTCCTTCTCCTTCTCCTTCTCCTTCTCCTTCTCCTTCTCCTTCTCCTCTTCTCCTTCTCCTTCTCCTTCTCCTTCTCCTTCTCTTCTCTTCTCCTTCTCCTTCTCCTTCTCCTTCTCCTTCTCCTTCTCCTTCTCCTTCTCCTTCTCCTCTTCTCCTTCTCCTTCTCCTTCTCCTTCTCCTTCTCCTTCTCCTTCTCCTTCTTCTTCTTCTCCTTCTTCTTCTTCTTCTTCTTTATAGCTTTTTATTTACAAGATATATGCATGGGTAATTTTTCACCATTGACAATTGCAAAACCTTTTGTTCTACCTTTTCCCCTCCTTCTCCCCACCTCTTCCCCCAGATGCGCAGGTTGACCAATACATGTTAAATATGTTAAAGTATAAGTTAAATGCAATATATATATATACATGACCAAAAAGTTATTTTGCTGTACAAAAAGAATCTATCCTTGCCTTCTAAGGACAAGCTAAATATACTCATTTTCCTCCACTTTAAAGCCCCTCAGATTCTGAAAGGAAGTCTTCATGTCCCCTTTAAGTAGGCTAAACCTCCTCAGTTTTTATATGCCATGTTTTCCAGTTTTAAAATGCCTGACATTGTATTTAATAAATGCTTTTTTAATTGATAAAGATACACCATAAGTCTTTTAAAGCTCCTCCTCACCTAGTGCATTAGTTCTGTTTGTAAAAATCTAATAGCACACAACTTTGCAGAAATGCCCTTTCAATGTATTAAAAGACAGTAGAACTCTATCTGCAAAAGTGGGACAAAATCCTGGGTCAGAAGGAAGAAAGGCCAAATACTTCCATGTTACCGAAGATTCATTTTTTGAAAACCATTTAGATATGGAAATCACCACAGACAAAGAAAATCCTGGTTATACACTGCTTTCTTTCTCCTATGACCTCTGCAGATGATGAAATACTAAGCCAAATTGGGGAACGTGTCTCTTCAGAAGTATTTTCTGGCCTCCACTCAGGCAGGGTAGCACTGCTCTATAATTAGAGCTAAGAACATAATCCCAATATCAAGAGATAACATTTAACAATAATACTGTACTTGAACAGTACAGTCTTGGTTGTAAATCCTGCTTTTATTGAGAACCTCTCCTTAGCTAGCACATAACTTATTTGCCAGGGAACAATGGAGAGATGCCCATTAATGGGGAAATACCTACTTTCTTCTGTGCTAGAGCTCCCCTTTTTCTTTTGCTCCCTTTCCCCCTGCCAACTCCCCAGCATATTTCTAGGCACAGAAAAGCCAAGTAAAGAAATCATCAGCATTCCCTGTTTAGGAGGCTTGACTCCATCCTCATAAGTCTCCTTTAATGCAATGTTTTTGCTTCCTCTTGTTCAGAAAGAAAAAGGTCCCTAGAATCCAAATTTATCACAATCGAAATAAAAAATGTAAAAGACCCATATAAAACATTTAGCAGCAACAGTTAATAATGTATATGATAACACATCGCACTAATATATTGACAAATGCAGGCGATAAAGTATTAATGTGATTATGTATCATCAACCATACCAGCCAGCCAGCTATTCTCTTGCACCCAGTGGTTTGAAAACAAACAAAGCAAAAACTGAAGGAGAATCTAAAATGGAGATATAAGTTCCAGAGTGGTTTCAATTAGTAACAGTTCTAAAATGCTGCCTTGCAGCTCTAAAGGAAGGAGGTTACTAACATAGTCAATAAAATTCCATGAGTGAGGCAGTGTTACATAATGAACAGAACACTAGACTTGGTGTCTGAAAAGATCTCAGTTCAAATCCTCTGAGACTTAAATGGCTGTGTGAAAGTCACCCCCTCTCTGATCCCAATCTGCCCCTCTGTTAAAGGAGGATAATATCCATGTATGTCATGTGGATAAAAAAAAAAAAAAATACTATGTAAAATCATTAGCAAACCTTAAAATACTATGTAAATGAGAGCTGCTATTATCAGATATGAGGGAGGGGAGGAAGTGATTTGTTTACTTATATATTTATCTCCAAATCAGAAATAATGACCCTAAACAAAGCTGTGAAGACTAAAAAACCAGAGGTGATGAAGACCATGGTGGTGATATGGAAGAGAAGAGGGAGTAATAGATTTAGTTCAAATTCAAATTTTGTAATTTACTGCCTGTGGGACTTTGGACAAGTTACCTCTAGGTTTCCATTTCTTCATCTGTCTAGCTGGGTAAAGGTTGAACTTATGTTGAATTATGAATAAATTTCCCTTCCACCTGGAGTCTATGATCTTAGGATCTTATCCTAATTCTGACTGTTTTATAATTGAAGTAACTGAAACAGAGTAAATGAGATGACTTGTCCAAGTACTTACCACTAGTAATTGGCAAGTTTCCTGACTGCAGTTAATGCTTCTTCCTAAACTGCCTGAGATTGTTTGCAGATATCCAAACCTCCAAACCTGCTCTTTTTTTTTTTTTTTTTTTTTGCTTTCTCTCTTCCTTTATAAGCCTTTCTTCCCCTTTCCCCAACATTTCAGACAGCCAGTAGCTCAAATAAAGATTAGCTCTTGGGAAAAGCTCTGATATCAATCACCAGCCAATTCTTTTTCAAGGGTATTTGCCTTTGTGAAAGAAAATTCTTTGTCCCACCAGTTAAAAGAATTTCAAACATCAGGTACATGTTGGGAAGTGATTTGAGGGACGAAGGAAAAGGGTCCTTCCAGGTGCCCCTGAAATCATACTGAATAAGCAGCCATCAATTCTTTTTACACTCAGGCCATTTAATGTATCTCTACTTTCTAGAATTTCTCCTACCACACTTTCACTGCTACAAGGACAAGTTAATGAAGGTAGATTATAGAAAGTTTCAAAATATACTCAAGCTTGATATGTTTTCATCTTGGTCTCAGGATCCAACCAAGGCCCAGACATTCAGGTAGAAATATTCTTTATCAACACTGCTAAAATAGGTCTCTATCACATTCTCTAAGGCTACAAAAATTACACACTAATAAGAAAAAGTATGTTCATTGATTGGAGGTTTTTTTAAACCAAAGTTAAAATAAATATTTCAATATTCAATTTGTATAACCAAATTTCATTTTTATTGTGGGTATAAAATATTACTGTAAAAATTTGAAAAGTATAGTTTCAGTGTCATGTGCACAAAGTTAAAAAAAATAGTGGCTAATAAAAATTTGGGCTCCTTAAATGTTATATACATAAAGACACATTGTGTGCTCAAATGCATGCATATATGTGTATATACCCTTTTTGAGCTTAAAAGGCTCCTTTGCGTTGAATGTTAGTTTGATCAACTTTTTGAAATGAGAATATATATGTATACATGTGCATATGTGTGCATATTGTCTCCTCCATTATAAGTTCCTTGAAAATAGGGAATATTTTTATTTTAATTTTGTATTCTCAGCACTTATCACAATGCCTAGCATATAGAAAATACTAAAAATGCTTGATTTTTATTGGATCATTCGATTGAAGCAGGCCACTGGAATATGGTATCTGTTCTCATTTCTCTCCTTCAATTAATTTTGTCAGAAATATGTTCCATTAATCAAAAACCTATATACAACTGTATTTGAAATGTCTTCTGCCCCTGTCCAAGTACCTTTGCCTTCTAAGGCCAAGCTAAATATATCTCATTTTTCTCCACTTCAAAGGCCTTCAAATTCTGAAAGGAAATCATCAGGTCCCTTTAAGTACTGTTTTCCCTAGAATAAAGCTCCCCAGTTTTTATTTTTCCAACCTTCTTCCAAGTCTCTGAAAGAATATGGGAATCTCTACAATTTCAGACCTTCATTGAATATCGCCCTCACTGTTACCTGAGAGGCAATATACTACAGTGGGAAAATTATTGGTTTAGAAATTTTTGTCTGAGAACTTTTAGTCTTATCTCTCATAAAATTATAAGGTACAATGGAAAGACCACTGGACACTCAGTTTCCTCAGTGCTTATTTACATAAAGTCTGTTTTCTAGGAAGACTGTATTTTCCACTTATTGACCTGGAATGATATTTATCTTTTTCTTTATTTATATCAAGAGCAAAATGGCCCTTCCTTTGACTATTCTGATCAAACTCTTTTTCATCCTACTTGCTCTGCTGATTTGATAATGGTGCTTCTGGTTTTATGCAAATCAATGTGATCAAAAATCTGTGATGCAAAAAAGGGTTCATCAATTTGCTGTGAAATTATTTTTCAACAATGGCTTTTGCAGGAATTACCAAATAATACTTCATACCTCTAAGCCTTGTTGCCATTATTCATTCACTAGAAGTATATGGAGAAAGGGGATGCCTAGGGGCAGATAAAGCTTTGGAGGACAAGTAATGAAGCCAGGACTTTCTATTGTTCAGCAAAATTGCCCAGCAAATAGTTTTTTTTCAGTTTTCCAAACCTCCTCTTTCTTCATCTTTTCCCCATTACTATGGCTTGATCATCAGGACAGAATTCAGATACACAGTGATCTCCCTCAGAATATACTGCAAGTGTCCATCTAGGATTTCGTTTTGGAGACCCCACATGTTCATTTTACTGTTCATGATGCAGTTAAAATACACTTCCAGATAAAAGGAATCTTTTCCTCTTAGAGAACTGGGAAGATCTGGGGAGAAGGCATGGCAGCTAACAGCTGCCTGTTCTGTCTAGATGTGTGATCAGCTAGGGGAGGAAGTGCTTTCCAGTCTACATCTTTCAAATTTTCTCATACTTGTGGTAAAGATTCATACTCAACTTGGATGCTGAACTTAATTTGCCGCCAATTGCTCAATCATTCCAAGAAGCAGTTCACTGACAGGTCCATATGTTTATGATTCTGTTCCACCTAAATGTTAAAAACATTCTTCTCTGAGGACTATTTGATGATTAAGCTGCCTCCTAGAACACTCATCAAGAGTCTGGAGCTGTCTTACAAGTTTGGTCATGGAGTCTTGCTTGGTGAGAAATAAAACAATGAGGACATTTTTACTGTTTGGGGATGAATGATTCATTCATTCCCATAGGTTCCCCTGGAAACACTCTAAGAGCATGCAAGAAAAACACTGTCACCTTTGCCACAATATTCCTCCTAGAAAAATACCAGCTCACACTTTCATAGTCCTTTAAGGGAGACAAAATGTTTTTCTCAAAACAAATCTGTGAGATCACCTTACAACCTCATACCAGTCTATAACCACTGTTAAGGCAGGCAGCATTTTACCTAAATCTAAGTGAAAATGGACTTTAAAAATCAAAGGTAACTAAAAATTTTTGCACCTGGGGAAAGAAACTGGAGGGATCCTCATCATTGGTAGAAGGAAGACCAAAAAGTAGTTCCTACAGCCCTTATTCCTACAGATTGTCTAAGAACTTCCAATCAAATCCAAAAAATACTTATTTAGGGTCTATTCTCTAAAACCCAGCTTCTTAAACTATGGTTAACAACTCTTTATAAATGAATGTGAATATTGTGAAATTATGATTTACTATCAGCAAATGTTTGATTTGTATAACTGTTTTATATACCTATATGCCTGGGGTAACATAAAAATTCCTTAGATAGAAAAGAGTAGCAAGTGGAAAAAAGTTTGAGAAGCCCTGCTCTAAAAGCGTGCATTGTCTAGGAGACATATAAACATCTAAGTAATCACAAGATAATATGTGGAGATAGAAATGTTGACTTACAGTGATCAGCAAACCCTGGAAAGAAGCTCTGAATTCTGCCATCTAAATCAGAGGAGAAAGAGAATGCTTAACCTATTAGGGGCAGGCCTAGTGTTAGCCCCTAATTAGTTTAGATCATTGAAAAATTAACAAATGGATGTTTACTTAGCCCTAATGTAAAATATGCAGCATTTAAATTCTATCAACTAACTTCCTGATCTCCTTAAGGAAACTCTTCTAGTTAGCAGAGTAGAAAGTGACAACTCAAATAATTTTCTAATTTCTACCAACTCAAAGGAGCCCAAATTCCACCTATTCAGGGGTAATTTTGTATGCCGGTAGGTAAGTATCAAGCTGTTTCAAGGGAAGTGAGAGTCAATCAGGTAAGAGAAACAACTTTGTCACCTTTTACAGAAAATCAATCCCTGTTGGGAGCTCATAATATATTAGTCCTATTAAAATCTTATTGTTCCCTCCATCATCTAGCAACAGTATTCACCACATAGTAGGCACTTAAAAGAGACAAATTGATTGCTCACCTTGGAGTCAGGAAGATCTCGCCATCTTCAATATTTATTAACTGTATGGTATTGGGTAAGTCATTTAACCTCTCTGAAATTCAGTTTCTTCTTCACAAAATCAGATGGGTAGACTCGCCCTATTTTCCTGTATCTAGTTGAAGACAGCAAGATGACACAAAGGATAGAGAACCAAACTTGCAGTCAGAAAGATTCATCTTCCTCGGTCCAAGTCTGGCTTATTATCTGTGTGACCCTAGCAAATCACTTAAGTCTATTTGCCTCAGTTTCCTATAAAATGGGTTTTAGAAGGAAATGACAAACCACTCCAATATCTTTGCCAGGATCCCAGATGGCATCACAAAGACTTGAAAGTGACTGAAAATGACTGAACAACAAAAATTAAATGCTGGATGGAGAGAAGTACAAATCTAGGATATATACTATGTGAATTTGGATGTTATTTAACCTCTAGGAAACTCTCTAATATTATAAATTGCAGGAAAAAAAACACATTGATTTACATTAGCAGAGAGATTTAGCTTACCCAGGAATTTCCTATGTCAATTTTATTCCAGGTCCAGTGCTTATCTCTACATCTACCTTACTACTGTTGTTACTTTGCACAAGTTACTTCACCACTATGGGACTCAATTTTCATATTTATAAAACAAGGAAAGATTAGTTAATATCTGAAATTAATTTAATTTCTAATTATTATTTTTTCTCTCATACTTTCCTTCCTTACTTTAGAGAGCTTGTTTTTTCTTTTTTCTTTTTTTTTTTGTTTTCCCCAGTTATATTCAAAACAATTATTTAAATATTTGTTTTAAGATTTTTGAATTCCAGGTTCTCTCCTTTATCCCCACCTATAATTAAGAAACCATATGTGAAAACATTTCCACAAAAAAACAAGCTGTGAAAGAAAACATAGATATCCTACCCTCAAGATAAATTAAGTTAAAAAGGGAGAGACACACAGAAATAGAGAATACTTCAATCTATATTAAGACACAGTTAGTTCCTTCTCTAGGTATGGACAAGACTTTTTATCGTAAGTCCTTCAGAGTAGTTATGGATGATTGTATTATTGAGAATAACAAAGTCATTTACCGCTGGTCATCCCAGAACATTGCTAATACTTTATATACAGTATATTTCACTTTGTTCATGGAACACTTTTCAGATTTTTTTTTCCTGAGAGCATCCTGCTCATCATTTCCCAGAGAACAATAATATTCCATTACAAACACATACCACAGTTTATTCAGCTGTTCTCCAATTGATGGGCATCCTCTCAATTTCTATTTTTTTTTTTTTTTTGAGAATAGAACTGCTACAATTTTTTTTAGTATACATAGGTCATTTTCCTTTTTTTTTTTCTAATTTATTTTCAAAATCTCTTTTGATATTCATACCTAGTGGTGGTGTTGTTAGGTCAAAGGATATACATGAATTTGAAGCCCTTTGGGCACTGATCATATCTTTTAATCATTTATCAGTTAGGGTATAATTCTTATTTTTTATAAATTTGACTCAGTCCTCTTTGTTTGAGAAATGAGGCCTTAGAGAAATATGCTTCAAAAAAAAAAACTTTTTTACAATGACTATGGTTAATTATATTTCTCCCCATTTATTCTCTCTCTCCTTTCATCTTGTCCTTCCAAAGTGTTTAGCTACTGTTCCTTCCCTCCCCACAATATGCCCTCTCTTTTATCACCCTCCTCCTTTTCCACATCGAATTCTCCTCCTATTTTCCTTAAGGATAAGGTAGATTTTTATATCCCTATTGAATATGTATGTTATTTCTTGTTTGAACCAATTCTGATGAGAGTAAGACTCACTTCCTCACCCTCTTTTCTTCTTTTCCCCCTCCACTTTATTTTTTGCCTCTTTTTTATGACAGATAATTTGTGACATTCCACTTCTCCCTTTCCCTTTCTCCAATACATTCCTCTTTCATCCCTTAATTTTATCATTTTAAAAAAAGATATTATCCTTCATATTCAACTCACACCTGTGCCCTCTATCTGTATATACTCCTTCTCACTGCCATAATAATAATTTTTAAAACTTCTGTTTCATTGAATGACCACCTTTACCTCTGAAGGATTATATTTAGTTTTGTTGGGTAAGTGCTTCTTGATTGCAAGGAGTCATTTCAATTTTCCAATTAAGGAATGGCATAGAAAAGTTTAGTAATGGTGCTTGAGTCTGTCTTATGATTTTGAGTCCATTGTTCTTTCTACCATAACACACTTCCCTTTATCTTCTGTCTACCCAGTTGCTCTTCCCCCACAAATATTTTTTTTCATTGCTGCTCAATCTTTGTAGTCACATTAGACTCTTCATAACCCCATTTGGGGTTTTCTTGCCAAAAATATTGGAGTGATTTTCTTTTTTTTCCCCCAACTCATTTTATAGATGAGGAAACCTGAGGTGAACAGGGAAAATTGACTAGCTCAGAGTCACACAGATAGTAAAGACCTGAGGCCAGAGTTGAACTCAGGAAGATAAGTTGTCTTATCTCCAGGCTTGACATTTCTATTCACTGTCCCAACTAGGTACTCTTATCAATTTCTTATGAGAGTATTATTATTATTATTATTGAGATTCATTTCTTTTCTTGGTCTAGACAGTTGAAGAGAACAGTCAGCGATCCTCAAGTACCAAAGCTTTAGTTGTGAGCCAGAGATATCTTAATTTGAGGTAAACCACACAAGCCATATGCTGAAAATCTTATCATCCCACCATTTATCATCTAATGATGTTATTTGCCTGTATGTGTGCTTCTGACCTAAAGTCTTTCTGGATATAATCACACACACACGTAGACATACACACTCTGCTCTGAAGAATTTGTGTTTTGTTTCGAAATGTCATTAGTGCAGTGTCCTGGGTCCTGTGGTTTATTCTAAAAAAGCTTGGTACTATACAAATAGCTTTCCAGCTGTCCCCAGATGGACTCACTGATTCACACTTTCTTCACTACATTTTTAGGAACTGTGTAGTCTCACTAATATCCAGTAAGACAACAATGTTGTTGTGATGAGAGGGTTGTGAAGATGGTCCAAAGTTTGAAGGTTAAAGGGATTGGTATTGTTTCAAATAGGGAATGGAAACCAGAGAGGTATCTTAATAATAGTTTTAAGTATGCAAATGGTTATTATCAAGATTATAAAAGCAAACTAATGACCATCTCCCCTAAGGTAAAATAAAACCTCAATTAACTAAGACCTAAGCAGTCAGAGCCCTCAATTAGCAGGTCCCCTCACCATTTTTTGCCTGCCTGAGTTTTTTAAGACCATCATTATAGAACAAGCTAACACTGGAAATTTTGAGAAAAAAAAAAACAAAATTTACAGAGTATCTCCTGGGTTCATGACACATACAACCCATATAGAACTACAGAGCACTGAAATGTAGACAGACATTAGAAATCAGAATTATAACTAAGAATTTTTGCACCTTGGGAAAGAGACAAGAAGGGTGCCTTTCATGGACAGAGTCAGAAGGAGACAAGGCAGCCCACAAAGACCTGACCTTGCATATCATCTAAGATTTTTTAATCTAATCCAATTAGCATTTAGCAGTTTAATCTGTAAAAGATCCTCTCTTAGAAGCTGGAGAGTCTAGGCTAAAACAAAGAAAGAGTCACTGTCTTCAATTTGCATTCCTTGCAACATTTAGCCATCTAAGTAAATAGGAAATAATGTGAAAAGGGAAAGATGTGGGGAGATGGGGACAATCTTCCTATAGGAGATAATTATTGCTCATTCTTCATTTTTCAAAGAGTTCCAATGATATCATAGGGTGACATTTTGACTTATGAATTGGATTTAAGTGAAGTAGAGTTTTTAGAAGTTCTTGAGCTCTCTCTTCCTGAATGAAGCGCAATAGCAAAACAAAAGTCAAGATAACTGACAATGACGCAGAATTCATTGTGTGACCTGGGCATCTTCAATGTCTGGCCAAACTCTAAGCATGTGTTACACATTGTCTGCTTCAGCTACCTTCATTTGAAGGTATTTGTTCTTATCTTATTTGAAGAAATTTTTCTTATCTATCCATTCTACCAGGAAAGCCTTCACATGCTTGGGATAGACAAGACCACCCCCTTCTAACTTGCTGATGGGTTTGAAGTCACTTGGTTACCCTCAACATGGTTTAACTTATCTGCTGAGAGTGTTCAGTGGGCTCTGTCCATCTACAGCTTCTTGGAGCTACAGATGAGAATTGCATGAGAGGTGGTCACCAAGGTGGATGAGGAGGCTATTCCCTGATACTTGAATAAAGCTATGAATCCTGCCATGTAAATTTGAGGAGGAAGTGAATCCTATGCCTTGGTTAAGACCTGTAAGTGACAGATAAACTGCAATTTTTAGGCAACAGAAAGCAACTAATTTTTATTGAAATATAGAGTACATGAAGGGAAATAATATAAATAATCCCAGAAAAGTGGGCTGGGACCAGAATACAGCAGGATTTTAAATGCCATATTGAGGACTGTGCATTATCCATGAAAATATAGGTAGAAGCCCAAGGCCATTGGAGATTCTTGGTCAGAGGAGTAACATGACTAAACTTGTGCTTTAAAAAGATAATATTGACAGCTGTGTAAAGAACAAACTAGAGAGGGAAGATACTGGACAGAAGTCATGTGATCAATTGAGTAGTAATTTGCTGTGGAACGAAAATTAGAAAAAGACCTCAAGTAAGATGAGTGGAGAGAAAGGGAAGCACGTGAGATCAGTTGTGGAGGTAAAATTAATAAGACGTCAATGGATTTGAGATGTCAAGAGAGAAAAAAAGTGTTGAAATTGACTCAGGTCATGAATTTGGGTAACTGGAATGATGATTGTTTCCCCAAAAGAGAGGGAAATTTGGAGTTAGGGGTGGGCTTAAAAGGGGAAGATGATGAGTTCTGTTTCGGACAAATTGATTTTGAATTGCCTTTGGTACATCTAGATGTGGATGTTTAACAAATAGGTATCATAATGTATCCCTGGACATTAGAAGACAGATTAGTGATATATATATATATATACATACATATATATACATGCATGTATATACATACATATATATACACATGCATGTATATACATATATATATATATATATATATATATATATACACACATACATACATACATCTGGGAAACATATGCAGAGAACTGATGAAGTCACCAAAAAGTAAGGAATAGGGAAGGACAGACTTGGGTTATCATCCTGGGATATGCTTTGAGGTTGGGATGGAGATAATGATTTCTGAACACAGAATAAGGAAAGGTCAGCCAAACAGAAAATCCAGGAAAGAAAGAATGATGTGGAAATCAAGGGAAGTAAGAGTTTTACAATGTCTTCCCATAAATAAGTAGCAAATCCCTCCATGTATATAAGGCTTATTTAATACCCTTTAAGTTCAACATTTGCCTGAGACAAAGGACTGCCTGGAACAAGACCCTGTTTACTCAACACTAGTGGCAGCTCATATAGTTTAGCCAACTCCTTCAATTTACGAATGAATAATGAAGCCTCAGAGAAGTTCAGAAATTTGCTCAAAATTATACAGCTTATTTATGACAAAGCCCAGAAGAAAACATAGGTGTCCAGACATTATATACACTATTCTTTCTTATATCATGCTCTTTTTCATGGAGTCAGTAATTTTCTAGAAAACAGTGAGTATTTCATTAAAAAAAAATGTTCACCATAACCTCATAATATGTAACTGAAAGATATTAATTTCATGCTTCTAGAATGAGTGAATGCCATTGGTAGGCTAATAATCAGGAATTTTCTTAAGCATGGAGCACATCATCTATATTAAAATAAGCATAGAGAAGTGTATATTCTCCAATGGTGGGTAGGTGGAATTGGAATAGAGATTAAGGCAGAAGGAGGGAAGTTTAGGGAGTGTTCCATTCTGAGTGTGGCTTTAGAGAAGCATAGCAAGTGGGTGGCATCTGACCACCCAGACTAATTAATTATAAGAGTCTTTGTTTTGAGACATTTAATTTAATTCACCATAATTGCCACTACAGTATTCAATCAGCAAGTTGGAATGGGAACATCTAAGGAGTCTAAATCCTTCTTTTCATTTTTAATTTCCCACTAGGCTATTCTTCTGGATTTCAAAATTTCTAGAAACTCAATCACTCTACTAGATGGAACAAATGAAGCTACTTTCTTCCTCTCAGCTTTGTTTTAAGTAAGCATAATCTTACCCCAGTAGATTGTAGACCCCTTGAAGGCAGGGGCTATTTTATGTCTTTCTTTGTATCCCCTAGAATTTGGCATAGTGCCTAACATACAGTAGGTACTTTATAAATGTTTTCTTTTTTTTTTTTTTAATTGATTTTAGGGAATATCACTGACATGTTTGCCAGGAGGTGAAAGACCTGGAATTTGTGTCTATCATGTAATTGTTAAGCCAAGCACATTGCTTATAATGATGTCTTCCTGAAGCATATAAAGTTATAGCCTTGAGATGAGAAGTATATGCATGTACTTGGTGATTACAAATGTCTTTTTACATTCTATGTCAGGTCTTTTTTGAACTGTGGTAATGTCAGGAAGAGACAACATGGTAAAGAGGAAATGGTCCGAATTTAGAGTCAAATAAGCTGAATTTAAATTCTAGCTGTTTCCTATGTGACCCCAAATCACTTTGTAGCTCTGTTTCTCAGGTCCTGTAATGCTGGAGAAACTGAGGCAAGATAGAGATTAGAGAGTTTTTAATTTTTTTTTTTTTTGAAAGGGAGAGATTTACTGGGACCAAATAGATCCATGATTTGGTCCCAGGGCTGAATGAGACTCTCCTCTCCAAGAATCCAGCATCCAGCAGAGAATGTGAGTTCTCAATGACATATTTATACACAGTAGCTAAACAAAGGCAGGGGAATGGAGTCCAAACTCTGGTGAGCAGGAATCTCCAGGCAGGAACCATTAATTTGGTTCTGACAGCTTGGGGGATAGGACCATAAATTCTAACAAACTGGGAGTTAAGAAAGTGTCTGGCTAGAGCCAGAATTCAGTCTAGATTTCTCTTTTTTCAGTTTACACATTGACAATTTAGTCTTAATAAGGAGGGATGGGGTGGGTTTGCAACTAAGGGGATTGAGGCAGAACAATTAAGGAAATTGAGGCAGGACCAATTAGGGAAATTGAAGCATAACAATTTAGGGAAACTTAGTCAGGACAATTAGGGAAACTGAGTCAGGACAAGAAAAGAGAACTATGGCACAATAGTTCCCCCCCCTTTTTTTTTTAATAAAAGGGCTAGATTTGTAATGCCACTTTCAATAGAATATGTTGTTGCTCAATATGTTTGTGATTCTGATATTTTCTTGGGAAAAATACTAGAGTGATTTGCCATTTCTTTCAGCCTATTTTATAGAGGAAAAGACTGAGGCAAATAGGGGTTCCCACAGCTTGTAACTATCTGAGGCAGAATTTGAATTCAGGAAGAGCAGTTGCCCTTACTCAAGACTTGCTACTCCATTGCCACACCTAGCTGACCCCAAACAGGCTTTTATATGCAAAATCCATTTAGCTACCAAAATGATCTTCCTAAAATTCAGGCCCATCCCTTTCTCTACCTCATCTCCAACCCATTCACTAAACTCCACTGACTCCTTATTTCTGCCAGAATCTAACATAAAATTCTCTGTTTGGTTTTCAAATTCCTTCATAAGCCTTCCTATCTTTCAAATATCTTATACTTTCCTCCTCTCCCTCTACTCCATATATGCTAGAGTCAGGTCTAACTAGCTTGTCCACTGTGCTAGTATTCACAAAAAAATCATCAGTCTCTACATATCTAGGATTTTTGTTCATTATTCAGACATTGTCTAGACTTAATACTTAAGTATTAATAATGAAGACTATTTAAAAATGTGTATACACATTCCCCCAGCCAAATTCAACATTTACCAATATACCTCTGTACTAGCCTCCTATCTATTTATTCCTCAAACTCTGAACATTTTCACTGCCTGTCTCCCATACCTTGAATGTTCTCTATCTTCATTTCTCTACATCATAACTGTCTAGGTTTCCTTCAAGTCTCAGTTAAATTCCCATTTTTTGCAAGAAGACTTTCTCAGTTCTTTAAATTAATGTCTTCCTTCTGAGATCACTCCAATTTATGCTGTATATATTGTTTATACATATTTGTTTGCATAGTGTTTAATCCATCAGATTGTGAGTTCCTTGAGAGCAAGAGCAGTTTTTTGTTTGTTTTTGTTTTGTCTTTCTTTACATCCTTTACATTTACATATAAACAAAGGTTTATACTGCAGTGTTCATGATATTTAATAAATACCAGTTAACTGATTAGCAGAATTAAATATAATGTAATGATTTCTTTCAAGAAACAGCAACAAATAAAACATGTTATTGAAGTTTTTGTTACTATGTTTTAGTCATTATTTCAGATTAAGGAACCTTCCCTCCTGTATATTGACTATAACAAGGACTAAAAAAACCACAGAAGCAAAAATGTCTTTTGCAGTGAACATTTCTAATAATGTATACACCATTCTACCCAGGGTACCCCTATGTCTCAGCCTTGAAAAAAATATATTATTTGTTTTTCAAAATAACATTTTTTTTTATTTACTTAAAGCTTAGCATCTTTTGATTGATCTTTTCATCTAGATGTCTATAGTCATTGTGTAGAAAAAAGCATTCTTTTACTTCTCCTTAATCCACTCTGCACCAGAATATATAATCTTCCAAAGATTTTTCTGAATTCAAGTTTGTCATTTCTTATTGAAAAATAATGAATGGAAAAGCATTTATTAAGCACCAAATTAAAATTCAAAGGAGAGTGATGACCAAGACTTTAGTCAGGAATTTTACTGGTATGATGAGTAGGACTTTAGGGGAATAGATTAATACATTCTTTCCAAGAAAAATGACAACCTTCTGTAATGGGAGAAGGGGGGAAAGAAAAAAGAAGAGGAGGAGGGGGAAGAGGAAGAAAAGTAAAAATAGTGAAAGATGGTAGTGACAGGGAAGCTAGAGAAAAGTAGGAGGAGGTACAATAATCAATTTTATTCATATAGCAAAAAAAAAAAATCTGGCCTTCTGCTAATTTTGATGAGCACCTAACTTGTTTCTAATCCTTTGAAATTTGTTTTTTTTTTCTTTGATAGAACTTTTATGTATATGTCTTCCTTTAACTTCTCCAAAAGTGACTACTTTTTTTCTGGGTCATCTTTGACAATTTACAAGTGTACAATGTGTTCTTCTAAAGTTCTCCTATGGACTAGTTTCATGAACAAATAAAAGACAAGACTTTTTTACCTGGTGTGACTTTTGGAGCATCCTTTCTAAAAATAATAATAGTAGTATTAGTAATATGTTCCCATTGGATTTCCATCTTAACTGAAAATCCATCATTAGAGATCCATTCCTTTGGATTTTGAAGGCTTTTTGGTCCTTTAGAATTTTCTCCAAAAGTGCAAGTACTCTAATGAGAGGTAATACATTATTTAAGATATTTAAGATAATAACACTAGCAGAAAATAGTTCATCTGATGATTTCTATCAATGAAAAAAACTGAGAGCATAATGTCCTGAGGGAATGAGACACAAGCTGGACAGTTGTAGAGGGGGTGTATAGATAACAGGAAGGGTGAGTGGTGAATACTGAAATTATAGTTCCAGAAAGAATTTTTTCCTAGTTCACAATTGTACTAAGGAATAGACTTGACTATATCAATCAATCTATATGTGATTGCCCCCAACCTCTGAGAATGACTGTGTGGTGATACCCATCAGTCAGAAAGACTTTCAAAATGCCAGCATCCCTGTGCTACTGTCTAATATTATTTAGTCTTTTAGACATGACCTAAAGGTGATATCCACACAGTGGTGGGTTGTAGTCATTATCCAGATAATTCCAGGAATGCTGGAAGAAATCTACTATAGAAACTCAGCCTAGCTGTGAAATAAGGAAAAACCCATTGAGTAATTTATCTAGATTTTTTTTTCTTATAAACCACAATTCATTGAAGTAAAGTGTTTATGGAACTGAGTTAATCTGGATAATTGATTGCTTCCCATTTTCTCCTTAACATAACAATGTAGATGAGGGCTTAAGGGCTAGGATGGGGGTGTGATTGGGGATTGAGGGGAAATGTTTTGTACCAAAAGAGATCCAGTTTGGATGTCTTCCTAGAAGAAATTCACTTCATCTTTATTCAGCTCTCCATCTCACTTTGTCCCAATGCACAGTCTGCCCATTCCTTTGAGGCACAATTATTATACTCTTCTTCTAGGAGCCTTGCTTTCATTGAAAGGGATGTTATATCAAAAGATATCTGTCTCCTAGTCAGCTTAGTCTGTCTCTAAGCTGTCCCAGTGGGTAACATGCATTCTAGAAGTGAAAGTAAAATAGGTCATTTTGGGAAGTACAGGCTCTTTTCCTGGACAGTGGCTTGAGTAGAACTGATGATCATCAACAGTTCTGACTTTATATGGTTGATCCTCAGATTATTTTATGGCTTGAAGCAGCCACATTATGTTTATAACCTACTCTCTTCAAAATCTGTTTTTAAAAGTTATAATTCCTACAGGATTTGCTTTAATATTGGGCTGGCTTAAGTTAGAGGTAAGGGAAAATTGCAGAAATATTGAGTTTATATTGCAAATATTTTTTTTCTCTTTGAGCCACTGATACATGTAAGTCATAGATTTAGCAGCTAGAAGGGACTCTAGATGATATCTAGGGCAACCCTCTCATTGTTAGATGAGGAAATTGGAACCCAGAGGTACTAAATGATTTGTCTAGGGTCACAGAAATATATTCTTTGGTGTCCATGATGTGGGACTCACAGTAAAGGGAAGTGATATGAAAACTGCACTTGTCAAGAACTTTGAAAGCTAAAAAGAATCTTAGAGATAATATGGTCCAACTGACTCATTTTACAAATGAGAAGAGAAAATTAAGTGACCTAAAGTCATAAAACTAGTAGTATCAGAATTGGCACCAGAGTACAGATTTCCTGACCCTTAATCTAGTGTTTTTCCCCACTCATAATCAATCGTTCAAAAAGCATTTAGTTAATAATAGAAAATACACCAGGAGATATTTTGGGCACATTTGGTATAATACAGGTAACTGGTTAAACTAGCTTTTAAGTACTTTGCTAGTATTATACTAACCTAGGGATACAAAAGTCGAAGTCTCTTTTTATTGCAACTGTGCCCCTCAGGTATATTCTCTGCTTTTGTTGAAAGAACTGAATTGATTGTCTAGATGAAGTTTGTGCATAATAGTTCTATTGTGAGAGAAGCAGTATGAAGTAATAGATTTGGAATCAGTTTTGAATTTGTGGTAATAAATGTGTGGATGGATTGATAGATGGATGCATGGATTGAAGAAAAACATATATTAAGGACTTAGTGTGTGCAAACCACTGTTGATTGGTTGTTGTCCTTTGTTCTCAAAGAAGACCAAAATGACATCTCTGTTTTAGAGTCACATTACAGTGTGTCCAACTGTGGCTGATCTTAGTTCTTAGACTTTGAGAGTGATCTTGTATCACCTTTTCTGACTATCTTGTGACCACTTTGCCTTGCATGAGTTCTATATAAAATAATCTTTTTTTGGCAAGCATACATTTAGCTTTTGAATAATGTGGCCAACCCAACAGAGTTGTGTTCTCTGAAGTAGAGCTGGACTGCCTGGCAGTTTAATTCAAATAAGGACCTCAGTTTCTGGTATCTTATCCTGCCAGATGATCTTCAGAATCTTCCTAAGACAATTCAAATGGAAGCCATTCAGTTTCCTGGCATGGTGCTGGTATACAGTCCAAGTTTCAAGCACTGGACAGCAGCTGGGCCTTAAAATTCTAATATTCTAACAGAAAGAGATAATAGGGGATTTCAATTGCAAATCAGATGGAAAGGATACTCCTTAGGGTACTATAGCAAAGTTGATGATAATTCAGCTTCTTTAATGTCATTTTTACTGATAAAACCACATCCATTTCTGATATTGAATCATTTAGCTATATCAATGACTTTGATGGAAAGAACTTTCTTTTCCTAGTTTTCAGTAGCTTTGACTCCTGAATGCCTGCCATATTTAGAGTAAGTAGACAGATATACTTTACACAAGATTTGATTCTTTGTATGGTAACTACAAAGCAAATCTCATGGTCTGGGGAGAGCTGCCACTTTTAGAGCTCTTGAACTAGAGTCCTAGGCTGGCTTTAACCTGTTAAGGTCATTAGTCCTCTTCGAAAATGAAGGATGAACAACAATTAGGAAAGATGACAATAAAGATAGTAACGGCTGTATGACTTGCTTGTTACCTTCTGCCTCTCCCACAAATCTTGCTATTTCATCCAGACTGCCTTACCTGCCCTATGAGTGGCAGTTGATTGGATGTAGCTGGGTCATTTGTTCCCCTAGAAGTTGTCCCTGAGGGCTGAGCTGGAAGCAGAACTAGCGATCTTAGAGGAATTTCTAAACTAGGAGCCTGTAGGCTGACCTGCACACAATATAAGTAGATCTGTGATTGGTGCTAGTGATGGCAAGGATGCTGGAATTATCTTCCACAGCAAGAGTTCCTCTTGCTGATGGCTACAGAAGTTAACCAGGAAGCCCAGCATCACTATTCACAGTATACAAAGTTTGGCAAGGTGCTTCAACTCTATAGGACTAGATTTTCCTGATTGGTGAAATGAAAGAGTTAGCATAAATAATCTCCTAACTTCTCTCCAGTTCTATATCCTATTTATCTCAAAGCCCAGGAGAGGAAAACATAATTATCCAGTAAGTATAGGACAGAATGGACAACTAATTTAGAAAATTGTGGAAAATAATCCCTTTGGAGATCTCTTAGAATAAGACATAGATTCATTGGCATCTGGAGAATTCAAATACAGTCCTCTCTGGAGGCAATGAGATATATAATTTGGGGGTAAAAGAAATTTAGACTTCCATGAGGCCCTTTTCTCTTCAGGTTCCACTGTAATTCAGTATGCATTAGTCCTTAGGCCATGTGTCTACACAATCAATCAGCAAGATTGGTTGAGCAATACTGTGTGCAGGGCACTGGTAAGGCAACATAAGCTGTTCCAAACATGGGGATTACAGCTGAACACTACACAGATTTTTAGTTTAAAGTGAAAAAAATCACTCAATGCACCAGTGTTTTGGTCATCAATTAGACAAAGCATTGAGACCACCAAAGGACGGAGACCAACATCTTGTTTCAGGATATTAGTATCATAGAATTTAGTGTTAGAATGGACTTGATGATCCAATATTGACCCAGAAAAGAATCCTTCCATAGAAATCTTAATGACAGATCACCTTACCTTTGCTTGCAGACCTTTAGTGATTGGTCTGTAACCAGAAACAAAGCATGCTTACTCCTCCTCGGAGGGGTGGGGGGAGGGGGTCACACTCTTCAAACCTGCTTTGTCCAAGGATATGATTCCCTTGGAGAATGTTTCCTCATCCTGTAGCAGCCAATCTCCACAACTTAGAACACAGGATAATTTAGAACTCTGTTAGGACATATCTTAAGTGAGCTCTCCCTCTTTCCCTCCTGTCTTGATTTCCTTTGTCCCAGGGGCAACAATTCTTGGTTATGGCTCTTTCTATAGGACATTCCATAGGCTAGATTCCCTTTCATCCTCATGAGCCAATGTTGACTCATTCTTTTACCTTTCCCCACCACTTTAACTTTTTTGGATACCCAGATTGAAACCAAAGGAAGATGAGATTTTTCTTTCTTGTGTTCAATAAAGTGCAACTCAAATTTCCCATCACCTTTATTCTTCTCTCTAATAATGTTAATATCTACTTATTTATTTTCTACATTAAAGTCTTTCCTTAAAGACAATGGCAAGTGAACTGTGAGCTCTGGCTGTTTGATATCTGATCCACATCCCAGTCAGGATATATGATGGACCAACAGGTCAATAATCTTCAAATCACCCAAACCTTCAAATGGGCCTTAGAGGCTCTATTTGTTCCAGTCTATCGGGTAAATATGTATTTATGTGGTTTTTAAAAACATTTAATTATTTACCTAAGAGCCCTGAACAAGCTGCTCTATTAGGTAAAGGCATTTAGAAGCAGCTTTTTAAACTATGTATTATGTTAGATCTATTCCACTTAAATACATTTTTTATAATGCAAATTTTTTTAAAAGGAAAAATCTATTACCTTCAGCTCCCGTTCTCCTCTGTCGTGTAAACATAGATTTAGAGCACATGCTCTGCATATTAAAATATGTCAGAAAAATCCTGTGGAAAATCATTTTTGCTCATGCTGTGCGTCAGTAACCACTTTTCAAGGTGCAATATTTCAATGATATGGCATCGCTATTCTTTTTTTAATGCCCAAAGCAGTTAGACCATATCATGGACTAATTTCTTGCCGATAGACACTATTCATTCTTTAACTCTCTCTTCTGTCTGTCTCTCTCTCTTTCTTTCTCTCTTTCTCCCTTTCTCAGTGTGTGTGTGTGTGTGTGCATGTGTGTGTATGAGAGAGAGAGAAAAAGAGAGACAGAGAGAGAGAGAGAGAAAGACAAAGAAAGAGAAAAAGAGAGAGAGAAACAGAGAGAGACACTCACAGAAAGACAGACAGAGAGAAAAAGAGAGACAAACACAGAGAGAGAGAGAGAAACAGACAGAAAGACAGAGAAAAAGAGAGAGACAGAGACACACTCACAGAGAGACAGACAGAAAAAGAGAGACAAACAGAGAGAGAGATTTGTACACATTTGTAAAAATCTCAATTTTTCCTCTCACCACATGTCTATAAGGTAGACATTATTAAATGTAGACATTAGATGTAGGTAGACAAGATATTATTATTATTTCCATTCTTCACAAAAAGGAAATGAGGCTTTTAGAAGTAAATGATTTTTTAAAGTCAATGGTAGTAGAGAAAGATAAGTTAGGTTTCTTGGTTTCATGTTCAGTGCTTTTTCTTCACTATACTTTCTCTATTACTAACTAGAAAGTAATATCCTTGCTAGTGTCATGGGTACTTGACCCCTGGAGAGATTAAAGGATTTATTGAATCTCTAGTGGACATGAATCACCAATTCTTGCCCTCAAAGTAGGTGTGGGTGTAGGAACAAATTTTACTTCAGATTTGATCATCTTCTAATTTTTTTGGTCTGTAGGATGTGTTGGAAACTTAGCAAGAACATATTTTTTGATGTGAGACTTCAAGCACTATCCTATTCCTTTAAGAAATCACGAGCATCACTTTTTTGAGTCATATTTATCTGTTTCTGCTTTTGATCATTCTTGGTCAAAGCCCAGAAGAAGAGAAATGTGTGAAGAGCCAAGAAACAAATTGCTCTACAAAAAAAGGTAAAGCATTTTTTCAAAATGCAAAATACACTGTTTGGACTCAGTTGTTATTTTTGTCATTTAATGTTTCTTGCAACTAATATAAACTGGCTATCAGATAATTATTTATACTTTGTCTCAGATATATTTTATAAAAAGCTTCAAAACTAGTGGATATGCATTAATAGAAATGCACATTTAATAAAGCCTTGATTTTTTCATTTTGATTCTGTTTAAATCTTGTTTAAATCTATATACCTATAAAGCTATTGCTAATCAATCAATACTCAATGAATAGTTATCTACTTATAATAAGCCATTATCAGTCAATAATCAATAAATAATTATTAAGTATCTTCAATGGGCTTCCTGCTGTTATTATGTATTATAAAAAAAATAGCAAGGAAGTTAGATCAGCTGAATCAGGGAGGTAAGAGAGCAACTAATTACCCTCATTATACCTTCATTTTATTTTCCTTCTATTTATTCCCTCATTATTTTCCTCCTTTTGGGGGCACCTTGTATCCAAGATATAAAAACAGAGGAAAGCAGTATTGATAGAGTTTGAACTTGGCAACTAGCTCCATCACATTATGACTATACATGGAGGATGCCACAAAAATAAAATAAATTGTACCTTGCAAAGTAGTGTTGTTGTCAGAATTGCTTCTTCCTGAGTAGCTTTGGCTTTTTTTCTGAGTGCTGATTCAAGTTCCTTTGTGTGCAGGAAAAACTATTAAAATTCTTCAGATCTTGGTCATGAAAGAAATTTGACTATAATGATTGGGTCATAACATCAGCCAAACCTTTATGCTTGCCAGCACCTTCTGAACTCTATTTATTTTATTTATCCTGTTGGGTATCTATTTCAAGGTCACAGGACCTTGACCACCATAGCAACAAAACTCTATGAATGTGAAGAATACATAAGCAATATTAATGCATTCAATATTAATTCATTCATCCAATATTTATTATCTTCTATAGTTCAATCCCATTATCTTGATAGATGATAGATATATAGAGTCAGAAAAAGAGAGTATATAAAAAGCTAACTAGTATAAGCCCACTATTTTTCAAAAGAGGAAATAAAGACTTTTACTGATATAATGTAAGTAATATGAAATGAGTTCCCATTGCACTCTTCTGCCTTATCTCCAAATGCGTGGTGTCTTTACCTATCCACCTTCCTTCCTGCTTATTTCTCAGGAAAGGGAGCTCATCTGGCAAATGCTAACCTTTCCACCTTTGCCTTTGTCCCACCACTTCCCTTCTCTTCTTGATGGGAGTTGAAGCATTTTAAGGTTAACAGAAGGTTGCTGACTCACAATAGCCATATGAGGTTGGCAACATAAATGAGGTATTCCAAGAGGTTAAGTGACTTCTCCACAAATATATTGTTGTTAATGTTGTTTGTTTTTCTTTCTGAAAGATGACCATAACATCAGGGAGATGGTGCCATGATATGAAAGTGAACTAAATTTAAGTAAGGGAGGACTTTGCAAAATCACCTGCCTTTCTCTTCTGGAGCCATCTGGAGCCATTCCAGTGGCAAGATGTAGATTAAGACAACTGGTGATGGCTCTGGTTAAAGTGGGAAACATTGGGAGGGGAAGACTTTTGATCATATAGTTAGTAAATCTTAGAATTAAAACTCAAACTTAGCTTTCATGATTCAGAGTCCAGTATCTTTTCCAATGTCTCAGTCTTTATTTTCCCCCCTTTCTACTAGCTACTTCCTATCTATTTAAAAGCATGTTCATGGGGCTATATGTTGTGGGATATTAGTATTAGATTGTCTTTTTTAACAATTGATATCACTCTGTGAATCCATGTCCATCCATTTCCTCAGACTACACTTCCTATTTGTTTGTTTCAGGTAGGACAATGGATAGAGGGTCCACCTGAAATCGGGAAGACCTGGGTAAACTTTCAGATCTATCCTAGGTGTGAAACCCTGGGCAAACCCCTAAACCCTATTTGTCTCAGTTTCTTCATCTGTAAAATGAACTGGAGAAGGAAATGGCAAATCATACCTGTATATTTTCTAAGAAAACCTTTCAAGAGCTCAAAATAAAAGTGGGACACAAGTGAAATGACTCAACAGCATTACTCCAGGCCCAGAAGGCATCTGCTCCTTAACTAGATTGGGCTCAGGGCTCCTTGTTTCTGTTTCTTGTTGTTTGTACTAGAAGGGACCATGACAACAGAGAGGTGATGCTATGACATATAAGTGAATTGGATTTGAGGGAGGGAGGGCTGGGCAAAGTCACCTGTCTCACTTTCTCCTTCAAAACCACTGTGTCCTGGGGCCAGATCTAATTAGATTTTTTAAATTGACTAGGTGAAAGAGGAGATTCTTTGCTCCAACTGCTACCTAGCCTTAATCACCAAATGGGCATTGCCTCAGTCAAAATGACACCTGTTGAAGATTTTAGCTTAAAAAGGTCAAAGTTTCCCATTCCATCCAGGGCCATCTCCAGTCTTCCTGGCCACTGGACCCAGATAACTCTGGAGGGGAAAATGAGGCAGGTAACCTTGCACAGTCCTCTCTCACTCAAATCCTATTCACCTGCATTAAAAATAGCATCTTCTCCATGAAGTCTCTTCAAAAACAAAGGACAAAGATCAATTTGACATGAGATGACCTTGAATGCAGTGGGAGACATTGACCTTTTTAAACTAAGGTATTTAACAGGTCTTGGCTGACTGTGGCAATATCTAATCAGTGATAAAGACTAGGTAAGAAACCTGATCAACAAACAAACAAATACTTAGACAAATAAACAAACAAAAAATGAAAGAATGAAAGAGGAATCCATCAGGGAGGGGAAGACCCTCAGGGTTTCTGGCTCAAATAGTAACAACTGCTATTTACATTCACTCTGCAGCAAACTGGATCAAAACTGACTAAGTTGTACCTTTGTGGGCTGAAATCTTCTAGAGCTAGACTGATTTTGGTTAAAGGCTTAGTCCTTAAGGAAGAAATCTAGCCACTAAACAGAAGCCAGTTTGAACCTGGGGATGCTTCTACAATCCTTGTTTTTACTTTACCCTACTCTGGAGAGATCTGATCTACATAGTGGGGAGCAAGTCAATGAAAACCTGATTGAAATGGCTTATGTTTTTCTGGTCAAGATTGTTGGAGACCGCTGGATCTCATGGGGCATTTAGCATTCCCTGAGCATCAATGAAGGCTTTCAGTTTTGAAAGCTAGTGCAGTTGCTGATAGATCCTTTCACATGAAGATTATTCCTAGCTGCCCCCTCCCTGTACTCCTCCTCATAAAGATAAAGTAATAGGGAGGAGCTGAGAAAACTCACTTCCTCATTAAAATGTTCACCCAGCAGAGTTGTTTTATGTTTGCCCAGGGGAAGTTCAAATGATGTAATGTCAGGCCAATTAGAAGGAAGACACAATTAAGGTTAAAAGGCAGACCTTAATTAATCACCTATTAACCACCAGACTGCATGCCCTTCTAATAAGATATCTCAACTCACAGAGTTGCCTTAATTTACCTTTTTTTAAATTCTCCCTCTCTGCAAGATCTAGATCAGGGAAAGGATCGTCCTGTCAGTCAGTTAGTCTAACCATAATGTGGCCAAATAGATGGTGCCATAGATAGAGCACAGGAACTTCAATCAGAAAGACCTGAGTTCCAAATTGTGTTCAAATATTTTTTAGCTGTGACTCTGGGCAAGTCACTTCACCCTGTTTATCTCAGTTTCCTCATCTGTAAAATGAGCTGAAAAGGGACACAGCAAACTCTTACAATATCTTTGCCAAGAAAATTCCAAATAGGATCATGGAGAGATGGACAAGCCTGAAACAACTCAACTACAAGAAAACCACAACATGACTTGTGGAAGGCCCTTCCTTTTTGCTCATATAACAAGTATGGTAATTTAGGTTCTCATCACCTGGACAATTGCAATAGTCTTCTAATTGGTCAACCGATCAAATCTTTGCAAGGGGATTTTTTGTTTAGGATTGGGTAGTTTTATGCAATCCCCTTGTCTGTTTGCCCCCTTCAAAGTATCACCCCTATCCATCTTCTCCTTTTCAGTCCCAAAATTATTAAATAGTTTACATTCAATCCCACTATTTCTCACTCCCTTATAATCTGGTTTCTCTTCCAAAGTCTACTAAAATTCTTCTTCTAATGTTTACTTCTAATATTCTCATGGTCAAAACTAATAAACTTTTCTTAGTCTTCTGTTTTCTAAGGTTTCTGCAAAGTATACCATCGAGTATTATCAAGAGAATGAGATTCAAAGGCTATTTCTGGTACATAGCAGCTGAATGAACAAGGGTATAGTCATCTAACCTGCCACTGAATTAGGCAATCCTATCAAATAGTAAATGAAAGATGGGTTGCTGATTTCCATCAGAGGGACTGATACAAGGATTTTGACAGGGCAGTTCCTTATATTGTTTCCCTTTTGCCTAAATCGGAACCTTTATAACAATGAGCCATGTTTTAGTGAAATCTTAATGAATTGTTTCATGTGCAATCATTTTTAATTGTATTGTATTATAGAAATGCTTGTTTTATTCCATAAATTAAAAGTAAAATTTCATAATGGGAAAGGGGGAAGAAATCCTAATGAATTCCTTAAAATCATATATCTCCCTAAAGGCATCAGAATATAAAAGGGTGATAATTGGGTTGGGTGGGAGTATTTGTTTGGTTTAGCCAAATATGATTCCATGGTGAAATGTAAGATTTGTTAGAATTAAAATAATTTTTATTTACTAATAGTTTAAGCATCCTGTTAATTTTAACATGAAGCATATACAAAGATATACACTGAAATTACTACCATCCCTTCTCTGTTAAAGATTTAATCTGAATTCTTCTGGCATTCATTACTAGTGATTCTCTTAAAAACACAAATAACCTATGCATTTTCTTAAGGCCAAGGAACAAGGGAAGCTCCCTGCTCTTTTCCCACCATAATTATTGACAGTCTTTCATGTAATTGTTGCTATACTCATTTATCTGTTGAATACCTTAGCTTGAAAAGGCCAAGGTCTCCTCTTGTACCCAGGACATTTCCAATCATCCTGATCTGTATCTTGTCATTGGACCCAGATGGCTCTGGAGGAGAAAGTGAGTGCACAGTACTCCCTCACTTAAACCTAATTCAATTGCATGTCATGGCAGCAACAACACCATGTACCATTATTCCTTTATTATTCTGGCACAGGGGTGGGGTTCTTTCCACTCTTACCTCATTTTCCAATATAAGGACTAGATGATAATTTTCACTTTCTTACTCTTTCTGCCATCCAGGGGAGATATGGAGATATTTCTTTCTTTTCTTTTTTTCCTCTTCTGATCAGGAAGCACAAACCTTTGACCGTTTTCACACATTTTCTCTGGGGATGCTACAAGATGACTTTGTCTTTTGTTGCTGGCACCTGTCACACATCTCTCTCTGACAAAGAAACGAGTTGGAAAAAATAAGTAAAATGTCAAGATAACTTGCTGTTTCACTTAGGTCATTTGTTGTTTGTGACTAGAAGCATGCATCCTCATGGGGCACTATAGAGCACCTGGTTCTAGTTAAAGTTGTCGACAATATTAATTTCCCAAATATGAATGAAAAATCCAACATCCTTGCCATGTTATCACAAAAAGTAGCATGGGCAGAATCATGGTATAGCCACTCCTTTGTAATCTTGCTATACATTTGATCAAGGATGACAAATCAGTGCCCGATAAGAGGATATAACATCATAAATTTTCTGAATAACCTTTGACATGTTGATTAACCTTTTTAGGTTTTTCTTTCCTCATCTATAAAAGGAAAACATTGAACAATGCATTATAGATGACATCAAAAGTTCTCTTTATCTCTTATGTTCTACAATTCTAATAATTAATAGAAAATGTCCATCAATGTGGAAATATAATGGCTTTGTTTTTGTTTTTTGAGAATCATTCAATTGTAGAATAATTAGGGCTGATATTCATTCTCTAATGGAAAAGGGGAAAGGAATAAGTATTTATATAGTGAATATATGTGCCAGTCGCTGTGCTGTCTTTTATAATATTGTTTCATTTGAGCCTTATAATAACCCTTTAAGGTAGGTGCTTTTTTTAAATTAAATTAATTTTTTTTCTTTTTTTTGCTGAGGCAATTGCGGTTAAGGGACTTGCCCAGGGTCACACAGCTAGGAAGTGTTAAATGTCTAAGGTTAGATTTGAATTCAGGTCCTCCTGATTTCAGGGCTGGTGTTCTATCCACTGTGCCACCTAGCTGCCCCTAGGTGCTGTTTTTATCTCCAGTTAATGGTTGAGGAAACTGAGTCAAATAGAAGAAATTAAAAGGATCATGAAGCAAGTAAGGGTTTGAGTTGGTTTTATAATATCTACAACAGTCAACATGGAACAATAGCAATTAATATCATTGTAGCGCTTTAATGTGCAAAAAGCATTTTCTTCACCCAAGTATTTTCTTATAAGGCAGGGAGGATATATATTATTATTCTCATTTTATAAAAGTACTAGATAGGCTTTGTATTCTTCCAATGCATTAGCATTCCTTCCTGATATCATTAGTCTGATTTGTATCCTAAAATTCATTGTGCTTGAAGGCATGTCTGAGGGGAAGGGCAAGTCATTGGAGGCAGTGCAGGGCTGGGACACTAGAGAGTGAAAAATAAGAGACCTGGTAGTACCTAGCCACAGCAGTCCCCCTAACACAGTGGATGCTAGAGTTATGATTGACAGTTATACCACCTTTGCATTTATAGGAGCAGACAAGAACTCAAGGAGTTTCAGATGCTGAGCAAATAAAGAAATAATTGGAATCTCAACCAGCACAGAGCAACCAGCTAGTTCTCAATTGACCCAGCTAAAGGAAGGCTAGGATCCTGTGGAGAAAAACAAAAACAAAACCAAACCAACAACAACAACCAAAAAAGCATATCTGGTAATGGTTTGGGGAGATGGCAGATACTGTTTGTCCTTTTGTCACATCACTAGTAAGTTGACCCAACAGGTTTAGTGAATGTAAAACCTGGGTACATGCCTTTTTAACTCCCTCTTGGGGTATTTGAGAGTTGAATGGGTGAGCAGGATGGAGAGGGTAAATTCAGCTTCCACATTAGCTCCTCTGGTGGAGTCAAAGAGAACAAAAGAAAGATGAACATCAGTCTAAAAAAAGCTTCTACTTTTGAGAAGAGCTAGGTGTAGGGATCTAGAGAAATAGATAATATATGTCTTTGTTGAATGATGAGTAATATTTTTGTTTTAATTATAGTATATTAAATTCTGTTAAATGTTTTATTACAGTGTAACTTTGAATTGGGGATGAATCACAGAGATATACAGTGGAGATGGAGTGAAAGGAAATATTTTTTACAGGTGATAAAAGTCAAAACAAATCTGATTGTATAATCCATATCAAATTCTATTTAAATAGAGTAAAATAGCATATCCACAAAAAAACAGAATTAACAGATTAGTACCAGATATTCAGTCAATCAATAGTATTTATTAGCACTGGGGATGATAATGTAAAGAAGGAAACAGTCTTTACTCTCAAGAAATTTACATTCTAACTAGTTCCTTAAAAACCTAAGAAATGAATGAAAGTGCTTATAACCCAGGGCATACTCTGCTGTTGAATATTATAGATGAAAGAGTTTGTTTGATAAAACATACTCCAATCCTTAGTGCTGAATAATGTCAGTTCTTGGTCACAGTTCCCCTCCCCTCAATACCATAAATGTATGGAATCTGAAGCTGATAGAGTTTAAGTGAATTGTCTTATGATCACACAGTGTTAGACTAATGAATGCCCACTCTGAAAGCAAAAACTAAGATATACCTGATAATTGATACTAGATAAATTTTGATAGTATGATGGTAAGTAACCCTAAAAAGTTTTATATGATTGAATACAGAAAGGACATGTTAAAGAAAACCTCTCATGATGTATCACCCATAATCCAATGGCTTACATAGATAAGGTACTGTTAATTTACAATGACTGATGGAACAAAAAAACTGATTTCTGAATATGACCCCAGAACATCAAGCTCCAGCTCTACATTTTTAGGCTATAGGGTACTAAAGAAAGACTTCACTGATACTCATAGAGTCAGATTATAAGATTCAATATTTTTAGAGAAGTAGACCAAGAAACTAATATGTAAAAAGGGATTAAGAAAAGGAAAATAAAACCCAAATTATTCTTTGGACTTCAGGATGATTAAATTTTACTTGGATAACAATGACTCACAGAATTAGTAATTAGGCATGTATGATATGTAGAATAGACAAACGGAGACAGAACATATTAAGAATTGACTATTCTAGTAGCTATTTATGGAATATTAACAATTTGTATAAATCAATGACCCAATAAAAGCCTGAAAATGATAGAATTTTTGATCAGGGAAGAAACCTTGAAAATCATCTTCCTTTTACAGATGAAGAAACACAGGTTCAGATATGTAAATAAATAAATAAAAATAACGACAATAACAACAACAACAAACTGCCCAAGACAGCAGATATAAGTGACAGAACTGGGGCTAGCCTTGGGATGTTGGGGGAAAAAAAATCCTAATTTAATTTTGTTTCAACCACCCCAATGCTACCTCTAATGAACCTCAGGTGTTGAGATGATTGTTTGAGGGTGAGGAGAGAGGTGAAAGCAAACAGTGAGAAACAATCTATTTTGCAACAAGACTTAAGTTTCTAGGTAACAATTGCTGTACTTCATATTTTCTTTGTCCCAGAGCACTTAGAATGATACTATGGATATGAAAGACACTCAATGAAATTCCTCCTAAGTGTAATGACTTTTCCACAATACATGTATATAATGTCTTAATATAGTTATAATAACACAATAATATGTAATATTATTTATATTAGATATTGAGGTCTTTTGTAATTCCAACATCTTTATTTCCAAATTCCTCTCTTCCAATCAAAGAGCCAAATTTTATATTAAAGAAATTTTAAAAAGAAGAGGAAAAATGATTCAGCAATACTAATGAAGACATCAAAAGAGTATCATTGTATATATAATATTATACATTTCAAGTACTCAGCTCTATAAAGTCAATCAATCAATATTCATAAAGCACCTAATATGTGTCAAGTATTAAGCACAGGGGATATGCAGAAAGATAAAGGCAGCTCTTTTCCTAAAAGAGTTCATATTTTAATGAGAGAGCATGTGAAAAACTATATAGAAAAGCAAGAAATCTATGTATAAGGTAATTGAGAAGTAATCTCAGAGCAAAGGCATTAGCATTAAGAAAGGACCATTTTGAAGAAGGTAGATCGTTAAGTTAGAGAAAGCAGAAGATCAAACAAACAAACAAAACTGTATAAAGAATTCTAGATGCAAGGAATAGCCAGTGAAAATGTGCAATTGGGAGATAGAAAATCTTAAAGAGAAAAATAAGGAGGAGATTGTTACTCGATTGTAGACTATATGGAGTAAAATAAAGTGAGAGAAAAGTAGACAAGAAGGAAGAAGAGATCTGAGTAGGAAGGACTTTAAAAGTCAAACTGAATTTTATATTAGATCCTTAAGATAATAGGGAGTCATTGGAAGAGTTGGGAGATATTTGAAACAAAAAGACAAAGTAGAAGGCTATTTTAATAGTCTAATGATAAGAACCTCTCTCACATGATGTAGGGAATCAAGGACCTTCTCTTCTCAAGGACAAGTTTGATTACTACAGTTTTAGAATGTAAAGTTTCCTGAGTGGAGTGGGAGAGGGAGCATGTTGGCATTCATGCTGGTGCTGATGGTGTGGGTATTTCATCTACTAGTTTCAATCATTGGATTTATTTGGTATATTGTTTTCGTGGTCTGCTTATTGCATTTTACATTAGATCATTTAGTTTTTCCCATTCTTCTCTATACTCATCATCATCATTATTTCTTAATGCTCAGGAGCATTCCATTGTTTTTATGTACCCCAGCTTGATTAGCTATTCCCAAATAAATTCTCCATATCTTGTTTTCAGGATTTTTTGTTTTGTTCTGTCATTTTTGCTCCTATATCAAATGATGTTATGTGTTTGGCTGAAAGAATCATTCGCACAGAAAGTCAGGTGAGAATTATGAAGTCTAATGAAGAAGAGATTTCTCCTCCTCCATAATCAGTGACTTAGTTGGAAATCTGCTATTTTTTATTAAAAGTCAAATGCTAGGTTTTGCACTGGATTACTCTTTGTCTGGTTCCTTTAGCCAAATACATAAGGTTCTTTTTTTAGTATCTGTCTTCCTCAATAATCAAAAAACTTTAATCCTTTCAAAATGATTAAAGGCCTGTTCACACCTACTTCACACATTTGCTAGATTTATTGATTCAATCAAGGTGTCTAAATCTTCTGGGATTATATTAATTGAGATGGGAATGAAATTCCACCCTTTCACTTTGTACTTATTTGGATTGGTAAGTAGAAGACTGTAGTATAAATTCAGGTGATTACACAAGCCACTTAAAAAATAAATAAATCAGATATATTGTGAGTAAACAATATGGCAGGGAATCAATTTATACATTTAGGTTGCATGCTATTGTACTAAAATGATTCTTTTAGTTTTGACATCATATTTAAAAAGTCTATTAAATCATAATGCTGCAAATAGAGGTTTAATTCTCTCAGAACTACCATATTAGGTACAAGGACATACAAAATAATTTGGGGATCCCTAATTGCATTTTTTATGGACCTATCATACAAAATTAGTTCAAAAATATAAAAATGGAATTAGATAGAAATAACTTGCTTGGCCTGTTGAAAAACAACCGTGAGAATTCTACAACAAAGGCAGAGTTTCATATCGGTTTGTCCTTTTCTTTCTATCCATACTATTTACATATTCTCTAATTTTGCAATAGAGACCTTTTAAACACATCAATAGGTCAATAAATCTATGTTGTTAATAAGGTTGTACTTGAGCTCAGTCTTTATTTGAGTGTTTCCTTAGACAGTGCATTACATCCCTATAAATGTTTCTACCAAAGAGATTTATTCCTGATTGATTGTTCTTTCAGCAGGTTAATTAGTCAAACAAATAAAGGACCAGTGTAAAACTTTTTTTTTTTAACATTCATTGATATGACAATTTCAAATAATCGATTAGAAAAATTCTTATGTTTCTCAGTTTGATTTCTTACTAAGGAACAGTATTGCACTGTGGCTTTCTGTGTCAGAAAGTCCAGGATCTTATCCTTACTCCAACATTTATCAGTTCAGTGACTCTGGGCAAGTCCTAGAATTATAGATTTAGAGCTGAAAGGTCATTTAGCCTACTATCTCATTTTACAGATGGGGAAACTGAAGCCCAGAGAGATTAAATGATTTCCAAGTGACTAAAATTTAGTTTTAAACCAGGCTCCTTCTACTCTAAATCCAACATTCTTTCACACTGAACCTCAGATTCATTTGTAAAATGAGAATAATCATACTCACAGTAACTACCTCTTATGGTTTTTGTCAGGCTCAAATGAGATAATATTATATAAAGCTCTTGGCAAGTCTTTAGGATCTATATAAATGCCAACTATTATAATTGCTAAAGTCTCCCTCACCTGCCTTGGTCACTCCCACTTAAACACTCCCCCACACACACAGTGACCCATCCTTTCTTTGATTTCTTGCAGACCAAGGAATCAGTGAAAAAATTCTTTACTAAATTGTTTCCATAATGATTTCACATTTCTTAATTCTCCAAATCATGTGCGGGGCCTTCTAAGGGAAGTGACTGAATTATTTTTGCCTTTTTTTTTTCCTTTTTAATACATTCAACTGCACCTAGCACAGGGTTCAGCACAAAGTAGCTGCTTAATTTACACTTGAAAAATGAATAGCCAGATTCTTGAGGAAAACCATTGTCCTTTATAAAATTACATGTCCATCTTTTTTTTTTTTTTAATCTTCGCTATACAGAACCAGAACTAGAATCAGAACCAGAACCAGAGACAAGAGGGATTTATGTATGTATGTATGTATATTCCTGACTCTTTATATGACCATAGTGAAAATCTGAATTGTTTAACATTTTTAGCCTATTTCTCCAACCCCAAGCCAGAGTCTGCACTGTAACTATGATTTGGAGCCACTTTGATGTATTTCTCAGGCTCCCTAAAATTTTGTTCCTTTCAGCTATAATTTGCATGTATCTGCTTTCATCTTTTCCTATCTCAATCCTCCTAACTCCTTTTTCCTGCACCATTTAATTCTATAATTATTTTATTTCTAAACCTTAGGGCATGTTGTATGGACCAAGGCATGCTTTATAAGACTAAGTAGACTATTCCAGTTCTAATCATTTGTAACTTGCTAATTATTTGGGAGTGTTCCACCCCTAAACAACTCTGGCTTCAGAATATATTGTTTTCAGAGCTCTTCTGACATCATTCAGGCATGCTGATTGTACACAAACAAATATGTCTGGGCTTGATAAGGCTGAATTGTATATAAGCTCAAGTTCTTCATTGTTATTATGTTCAAGCAAAAAATAACCACAGTATTTCCATACCCAAGCAAACTGCAAGAAAAGGCTGCCCACTCTTGCCAAACACAAAAAGACAGATTGGTAAGGAGAGGGGGGAGGGGAAGCCTGCTTCCTATCTCAGTGCAAACCAGTCAATGTGTCCAGCTGGATTACTGTGGGCATTTTTAAATTAGCTTTTTTGGTGCAGTCAGAGCCTTCTTATTCCTGAGCCACTCCTGGTTGGGAAGTCCATTCACTTATTGTTGTCCAGAGCATTAAAGAATAATTTCTGATTACTCCTACATGACTTTACATCAAAATGAAAACTGATCTCCAGAAATCATTATCAAAGAATTTGATTTTTCCCAATCCAATAAATATTATCAAATTGTATTTTATATTTATTCTGAATTCCTAAATACCTAGTACATGTAGAATGTACATCTCTCTACATAAGTAGAATAGGAAAAGAGGACTAGTTTTGTACATGTAACCTCAAATCCTTTTAGGTAAATTTTCTTTTCCTTCTAATTTCCTTCTAATTGTATAATAAATTCAATATATAACTTTTAAAGCTGTCCTATTTATCTGTTTTCTTCTGGACTTCCTTGGACTTCTTTTCTGTGCATTTAAAAATGCTTCTATTTTCTTTCTTTTTTTCACAAGCCTGTTCATAAGTTTCCTGTCCCTTTCATTCTACCCTACAAAATACACAAACAATAAAAAGTAACCCCTTAAACAATTGTCATTTCCCTTTTCTAACATTTTTGCCAATCTCGTAGTTGGGATATGCAAAATAAAGTTGTTTTCATTTATATTTCTCTGTTAGTGACTTTGAACACATTTTTATAGTGTTAGTCATTTGGATCATTTTTTCCCCCTTCACAAACTTCCCAGTTTGATTATTTATAAATCTGGTAATGGCTCTTGTTCTTCCACATTTGAATGGCTACTTTAAATATCCTTGATATGAGGTCTCTTTGAAAAACACACTCATCAAGGCAGATCTCATAACAGCCATGTGCATAGGGAGGAGAAATGTGAACAGGATAACGATTCAATTAAAAGGATTAAGAATACTAAATCTTAAGAGAAATGATTAATATGTGTCATATCAGAGGGCTAATGGCATAAGCTTATTCAGATATACAGTCTTAAACTGATTTGATATCTATGGACACCAATATTCATAATCATGTCTGAAGAGTGGAAGAGTCACAGACAGATCCATTAGCCCAAAGGGAATAGATCCTGCCTTTGCTCCTGTGTGGATCTAAAAGAAAATTTGTAATCAGTTTTAAAGCACACAAGCATGAACATATACTAATACATATATACAAAATATTCAGGAGCTACAGAGGGCAAATTAACTCTGTTATTCCTATTTTTATAACTAGCTACTCTCAAAACTTTCCACAATAAGCAAAATAAATAGACGAATACTTATATGGCCAATGCAATCCTATAAGCAATGAAAGTTCAAATTCTTCTAATTTTTACATCCTGAAATCATGCCTAAAGCCAAAGGATAGAGATGGATCATTGGATATAGCCATCAGATTATTGATTCTAGATATTATTTTTTCTCCCTACACAGCCTAGATGTCCTTTCTTCCTACAATGTACAGTATCAGAGAGTAGGGACAAGATCATTAAATTCAACAAACATTTAAAAAACAAGACATTCTATGAGTTGTTGTGGATACAAAAGGAAAAAAAAAGTAAAGTCCCTCTTTTCAAGAAGTTTATATTCTAAAACATGAAGAATGATGTGTGTACAGATAAGTATTTTATAAAGAAGAGAGTAAAAGAGTCAAAAGGGAGATCTAGAAATAGACTATTAGGATAAAGGTGAGTGGAATGGAATTAGGCATTAATACAGTGTGTAAGAAATGCCTGGCATTCTCCTAAGTGCTATACAAATATTATCTCATTTGATCTTCACAATAACGCAGAGAGGTAAGTGCTATTATTAATTTTCAGTTTGCAGTTAAGGAAACTGAGACAAAGAGAGGTTGTGATTAGCTGAGGGTCATATAGCTAATAAGTATCTGAAGTAGGAAGGTCTTCTTGACTCCAGGTATATAGATTCCTATCTATTGTACAATCTAACCATCCACCCTAGAGACAACACTAGCATTTGTGGAGGCAAAGGAATGCATCATTGAGATGAAACCTGAGCTTAATTTAAATTAAAAGAAGGATTCTGGAAGGTGAATATGAGGAAGGTCCCTTTCATCCAAGGGGGAAGATGCACAGAGTTGCAAAAAGAATGTTAAAGGAGCAGGTTGTCTTATAGCTAGGAAGCAGCAGTCTATTAAGTCAACAAAATAAAATAGAGCAGCTAGGTGGCACAGAGAATAGAAGGCCAGACAAAGAGACAAGATGATTCACCTTTCTAAGTTCAAATCAGATCTCAGAAACTAGATGTATGAGCCTGAACAAATCATTCAACCCCAATCGTCTTCACCCCATCCTATCCCACAAAAGAAGAGTTTGGCAATTCTATAGAAGATGAACTGCAGAGATGAGGAACTGGAGGTAGAGAGGCTAATTGGCAAGCTATCACAATAGTCTGGAGAGGGTAATGAGAATGTAGAGGCTATATAAGTAAAAAGGGGATACATTTTAACAAGTACTGAGAGGAGGGCAAATTTGATAATTGTTGGGTAGGTAGAATATATATAATTTGGATACTGATTGGATATGAGCAAGGGGATGAAAGAAAAGGAATGAGTCAAAGATGATTCCAAGGTTATGGAGACTGGGAAAATGGAGACACTCTCAACAGGAATTAAAAGAAAGACCAGGTTTTGGGAAAAAATAATTGTTTGGTTATGTTTTAGATAAGTTGTCTTTGAGTTGCTGTTGGAATATCTTTGTAGAAATGTCAAGTAAGTAGTTAGTAATGTGGGCCTTAAATTAAGGAGAAAGATTATGATTAAAGAGAAAGATTATTTGGGAGTCGACTGCATAAAAATGATAGTTGAAACCCATAAATAGACAAGAGAATATAGAACAAAAAGCGAAATGTCCCCAAAGTAGCAAAAAACTTGTAAAATGCTTTGCCTAACATGTGTACATACTTAATATATGTTAATGAATTTAATTTGTAATGTCCTTACTTATGGAGGTGAAAGGTGGATGAGAGTCCAGTAATGGAGCTTGAAAAGGAATAATAAAGCAGGTTAAATAAAGAACCCTGGAAACAAATAGAATCAAAGAAACTAAGAGATGAAGGAATATTCAAGTGGAAGTATTAATGAACAATATCCAAAACAAAAATAGTAAATGAATGAATGAATAAATAAAGGAAGTAAGGATTGAGAAAAGATACCAAATTTGGTCACTATGTTACAGAGGAAAAAATGCTAGGTTTGGAGTCAGTTGATCTGCTTCGGATCTGACTTCTGCCACTTACTGTGAAGCAAATCATTTAACAGATCTATGTCAGTTTCTTCATTGAAAAAACAAGAGTTAAATTCTATGACTTGTCCATGGTCACAGAGTCAGTAAATGTTAGAAATCAAATTTGAATTATGGTCTTCTTAATTTAAAAGGAGAATTCTGTTCCATTCTCTCTTTCTAGAACTATTGGATCCTAGAAATTAAAAAAAACAAACAAAAAAACTACATTATATATTAATTCTTTTTTTTTCAGGTGCAGCAATGAAAATGATGTTAAAATTTATTCTTTCCCCAATAAAATCATATCCGGTTTCTTTTTTTTTATTTACTTCATATATTGATTTAATTTTTTATTAAAGTATTTTATTTTTCAAAACATATGATGGTTCTGTTGAATTAGCCCTTGCAAAACCTTGTGTTCCAATCCCCTCTTTCCCCACACCCTCCCCTAGATGGCAAGTAGTTCAATATATGTTAAATTCAACATATGCATTAATATTTATACAATTACCATGTCACACAAGAAAAAAAAGTGAAGCAAAATAAAATGCAAGCAAACAACAACAAAAAGAGCAAAAATGTTATGTCGTGAACTACACTCAAGTCCCATAGTTCTCTGTCTGGGTATAGATGGCTCTCTTTGGCACTGAACAATCAGGACTGGTTTGAATCATCTCATTGTTGAAGAGAGCCACGTTCATCAGAATTGATCATCGTATAATCTCATTGTTGCCGTGTACAATGATCTCCTAGTTCTGCACATTTCACTCAGCATCAGTTCATGTAAGTCTCTCCAGCCCTTTCTAAAATCATCCTATTGGTCATTTCTTACAGAACAATAATATTCTATTACATTCACATACCATATTTTATTCAGCCATTCTCCAACTGATGGGCATCCACTCAGTTTCTAAGTTCTTGCCACTACAAAGAGGGCTGCCACAAACATTTTTGTGCATGTGGGTCTCTTTCCCTCCTTTAAGATCTCTTTGGCATATGAGCCATTAGTAACACTGCTGGATCAAATGTTGTTCACAGTTTGATAACTTTTTGAGCATAGTTCCAAATTGCTCTCCAGAATGGTTGGATCAGTTCACAACTCCACCAACAATGTATCAATGTCCCACTTTTCCCACATTTGTCATTTTTGTTTCCTGTCATCTTAGCCAATCTGAGAGGTGTGTTATGTTATCTCAGAGTTTCTTAATTTTCATTTCTCTGATCAAAAGTAATTTAAAGTACCTTTTCACGTTATATATTAATTCAAATTAATTCAACAGACATTTTTAAACACCTATGCTAAATTGTGGGGATACAAAAATGAAGCAAAATATAATCCCTCTTAACAATCCAATGTGGGAGAGGTAAGGGATGTAAACAAATCTATACAAAGCAAACCACATTTGATATAAATAAGAAATGATTAACAGAGGGAAGGTATTGGGATAAAGAGGATTTTGGTTGGTACTTAAAGGAAACCAAGGAGATTAGAACAAAAAGTAGTTAGAATGAAGAAGGGAGAGCATAGCAGGTGTGATAAATAGTCACAGAAAATTTCAGGTTCTAAGAGATGGAGTTTCTTGTTTGTGGAACAACTAGGTCAGTGTCACAGGGTCAGAGAATAAGATATAAGACAGCTGGAAAGATGGGAGAGGGTTAGGTTATGGAAGGCTTTGAATGTCAAACAGCATTTTGAATTGACTCCTGAAGGTATTAGGAAGCTGTGGGAGTTTATTGAGTGGGGGTGTAGGGGTGAGTTACATGATCAGACTTGTATTTTAGGAAAATCACTTTAATGGTTGAATGGATTGGAGTGGAAAGAAACTGGAGGCAGGCAAGGATACATTTTCTTTCCCCCCCTCCCCCAGTAGTATTTTATTTTTCCAAATACACATAAATATAGTTTTTAACATTCATTTTTACAAAACTTTGGATTCTAAATTTTTCTCTCTTACTTCCCCCCTCCCCAATACAGCGAGCAATCACATATAGGTTAAATATGTACAATCCTTGTAAACATATTTCTATATATAAAGGACACATTTTTTAAAAATGGATAAATGAAAGTATATATATTCATCCTGGCTCAGAGTCCTGAGAAATCTAGCATGATTCTTTGACCCTAGCTGTATTCGATGGATTTAGTAGTTTTCAATTCTGAACTTTAGAGGCATGCCAAAACTTTTCTTAATCTCCTGGAGGAGAATTTTCCTGTTGTGGAAAAAAAAAAAAAAAAAAAAAAAAAAAACTTTGGACCCAGAAGTTGAGGTCTACAAATAGTTTGCCCTGGACTAGGAGACCCCTGCTTTTCCAATGAACACAGCTAAAGTTCTCATTGTAATGAAAGCAGCCCTGGTCATCTGGAAGGATTTCTGAAAACCTAAAAAACTTCCACAGAGGGAAACCAGCTCTTGTTACTGGGACATTAGATATTCTGCTGGAAAGCCTTTTGGCAACAAACAATTCTGATTTAGCAGGGACTATCTCTATCTGATTCTTTGTAGTTTCGGTTTAGAATCCCCTACCCAGATAATGGTGCATAAAATTAGGAATACAAAAGAAGAGAGAATCACAAGTATGAAAGAATTTAAAGTAGCACAAACAAAGGATTCCCCATATCTTTGCTGTTTCTATTTTTTTAAGTCAGAAGTGTCCCAGGAGTACCCTTGCCTGGTTTAATTTTCCCTTTACCCCAGTAGTCTAAGATTCAGATTTGCTGTCTCCTCTTGTTGAGCTCTGAATAAAAGTTATAAGTCCC
This sequence comes from Sarcophilus harrisii, assembly GCF_902635505.1. Lineage (NCBI taxonomy): Eukaryota > Metazoa > Chordata > Mammalia > Dasyuromorphia > Dasyuridae > Sarcophilus > Sarcophilus harrisii. The sequence continues at coordinate 377,400,688 of NC_045426.1, read as the reverse complement.
CTTCCCTTGCCATTAGAACTGGAAAACTGAGTTTAAAAAAAGAGCCTAGGAAAAATCTTGGGAGTTCCAATCACCTCTACATATCATTGTGTCATAAACTCCAGGTGCATTATCTTGATCCTTGCTAGGATAATTTCCCCTCCATTTGAGTATTGTCCCTTACCTTGCTGTCTTCTGCCTTTGACCTTTTATCTTGACCCCTATCCTGTCAGGATTAAGTTATGATCCTTTCTTGGAATTATGGCTTGTCCGTCCTACCAGTGTCTTTGCCTCCCTTATCTGCCTTTGTTTCCCCTATAAGATTGCATTCTCAGACTATGTATTCTGTTTGCAAACCCTAGTTAGCTAAAAACCTATATAAGTTCCCTGCCTCGGTTTATCTGGGCCAAATGCGTTGGACAAGAGTCCTATTTGGTCGGCTAGTCTAAACTCTCCACATTAAACTTTAAAAACTAATCTCTGTCTGCCTCAGCTTCCCAGCTTACACTCTTCCAAGAAGTCTTTTCTGATTCTCTTGAGCTACATGGGAGCTTGCCTACCTCAGATTTTCCATAGACTTTTATTTGGAATTCTTTGCTCTTGTCACATTCTAATTTTTCTTCCAGTTATCTGGGTACCATTTTACATTAAAATTACCATGAGGACAAAACTATGGCTTATTTCATCAATCAAAAACATCATTAAAAGTTTAAGTACAAAGCACTGGACTAAAAATAAAAAAGCTGAAGCCCATGCCCTCAGGGACTTTATAGTTTAGTAGTGAAATGTCACTAACTTGGATAGTTATAACACACAATATTGTAAGTGCATTAAAGAATTATAAAATAAAATGCTTTGTGACCACTTTTAGGGAGCAGCTGGTTACCAACATCCTAGTGATCATTGAAGTTTTATCCTCAGATTATGAAAGAACTGGCAGAAATGATCACTAAGCCACTTTCAATGATATTTAAAAGATCAAAAAAAGAAGAATAGGATCACAATTTGGAGAAGGAGAAATGTTTTTCCAATGGTGAGAGTGGTAAAAGAGAGAAGGAAGGGTTAGAAGAGTAAGACAGATGGACAGACAGAGATATAGAAACAGGGATAGAAATAGAGAGCCAGAGAGAAAGAGATTGTAACATTATATATAGTAAGCTTTCCTTAGTCTGGAAAAAAATGTGCCTAGAAAAAAAAAAAGGAAAACATATTATAAAAAAACAAAACAATAAAGACAGAAAAGTTTAAGGACAGAGAAAATCTCACTTGTTTTGAACAGTTGGAGAGTAGAAGAAAAGGATCAGGAAGATGCCAAAACATTTGCACCTATAGAAAAGATGTATAGTTCCTGTATTTGGATGTAACATTGTTCATTTTGTTGGGAAACAGTTCTATGTATTTCAAGGAATGATGGCATGATCCCCCTACTTAGTGATTCATGTGGTTATGAAATGAGGCTGGAAGAAGAAACCTAGAAAGTTAGTAATCATTGATGGGAAACTAAATCCAAAATAAGTAACACTACAAACCCCCCACAAAACTGAAGACCAGGGGTATCATTTTTCATCAGTA